>NW_025535760.1:42500-82511 GCF_020615455.1 Coregonus clupeaformis | reverse complement strand
TAGGTGTCCTGAGGGCGGGGGTAGTTTGCCCCCGGTGATCGTTGGGCAGATGGCACCACCCTCTGGAGAGCCCTGCGGTTGCGGGCGGTGCAGTTGCCGTACCAGGCGGTGATACAGCCCGACAGGGTGCTCTCAATTGTGCATCTGTAAAAGTTTGTGAGGGTTTTAGGTGCCAAGCATTTCTTCAGCCTCCTGAGGTTGAAGAGGCTCTGTTGCGCCTTCTTCACCACACTGTCTGCGTGGCTGGACCATTTCAGTTTGTCAGGGATGTGTATGCCAAGGAACTTGAAGCTTTCCACCTTCTCCACTGCGGTCCCATCGATGTGGATATGGGGGTGCACCCTCTGCTGTTTCCTGAAGTCCACGATCATCTCCTTTGTTTTGTTGACGTTGAGTGAGAGGTTATTTTCCTGGCACCACACTCCCAGAGCCCTCACCTCCTCCCTGTAGGCTCCTCCCTCTCGTCATTGTTGGTAATCAGCCTACTACTGTTGTGCCGTCAGCGACTTCAGTTGGAGGGATGCTTGGCCACGCAGTCATGGGTGAACAGGGAGGACAGGAGGGGTGCTTGGCCACGCAGTCATGGGTGAACAGGGAGGACAGGAGGGGTGCTTGCCACGCAGTCATGGGTGAACAGGGAGGACAGGAGGGGTGCTTGGCCACGCAGTCATGGGTGAACAGGGAGGACAGGAGGGGTGCTTGGCCACGCAGTCATGGTGAACAGGGAGGACAGGAGGGGTGCTTGGCCAGGCCGCAGTCATGGGTGAACAGGGAGGACAGGAGGGGTGCTTGGCCACGCAGTCATGGGTGAACAGGGAGGACAGGAGGGGTGCTTGGCCACGCAGTCATGGGTGAACAGGGAGGACAGGAGGGGTGCTTGGCCACGCAGTCATGGGTGAACAGGAGGACAGGAGGGGGTGCTTGGCCACGCAGTCATGGGTGAACAGGGAGGACAGGAGGGGTGCTTGGCCACGCAGTCATGGGTGAACAGGGAGGACAGGGGGTGCTTGGCCACGCAGTCATGGGTGAACAGGGAGGACAGGAGGGGTGCTTGGCCACGCAGTCATGGGTGAACAGGAGACAGGAGGGGTGCTTGGCCACGCAGTCATGGGTGAACAGGGAGGACAGGAGGGGTGCTTGGCCACGCAGTCATGGGTGAACAGGGAGGACAGGAGGGGTGCTTGGCCACGCAGTCATGGGTGAACAGGGAGGACAGGAGGGGTGCTTGGCCACGCAGTCATGGGTGAACAGGGAGGACAGGAGGGGGCTGAGCACGCACCCTTGTGGGGCCCCAGTGTTGAGGATCGGCCAAGTGGAGGTGTTGTTTCCTACCTTCACCACCTGGGGGCGGCCCGTCAGGAAGTCCAGGACCCAGTTGCACAGGGCAGGGTTCAGACCCAGGGCCTCGAGCTTAATGATGAGCTTGGAGGGTACTATGGTGTTGAAGGCTGAGCAATAGTCAATGAACAGCATTCTTACATAGGTATTCCTCTTGTCCTGATGGGATAGGGCAGTGTGCTGTGCGATGGCGATTGCATCGTCTGTGGATCTATTGGGGCGGGAAGCAAATTGAAGTGGGTCTAGGGTGACAGGTAAGGTAGAGGTGATATGATCCTTGACTAGTCTCTCAAAGCATTTCATGATGATAGAGGTGAGTGCTAGTTCAGTTACCTTTGCTTTCTTGGGTACAAGAACAATGGTGGTCATCTTGAAGCAAGTGGGGACAGCAGACTGGGAAAGGGAGAGATTGAATATGTCCATAAACACTCCAGCCAGCTGGTCTGCGCATGCTCTGAGGACGTGGCTAGGGATGCCGTCTGGGCCGGCAGCCTTGCGAGGGTTAACACGCTTAAATGTCTTAATCACGTCGGCCATGGAGAAGGAGAGCCCACAGTTCTTGGTAGTGGGCCGCGTCGGTGACACTGTGTTATACTCAAATTGGGCGAAGAAGGTGTTTAGCTTGTCCAGATGCAAGATGTCGGTGTTGGCGACGTGGCTGGTTTTCCTTTTGTAGTCCGTGATTGTCTGTAGACCCTGCCACATACGTCTTGTGTCTGAGCCATTGAATTGCGACTCCACTATTGTCTCTATATTGACGTTTTGCCTGTTTGATTGCCTTGCGGAGTGAATAGCTACACTGTTTGTATTCTGCCATATTCCCAGTCACCTTGCCGTGGTTAAATGCGGTGGTTCGTGCTTTCAGTTTTGCGCGAATGTTGCCATCTAATTGTGTTGTTGTCCTGGGGATCTGTGGGGTCTGTTTGTGTTTGTGAACAGAGCCCCAGGACCAGCTTGCTTAGGGGACTCTTCTCCAGGTTAGTCTCTCTGTAGGTGATGGCTTTGTTATGGAAGGTTTGGGAATCGCTTCCTTTTAGGTGGTTGTAGAATTTAACAGCTCTTTTCTGGATTTTGATAATTAGCGGGTATCGGCCTAATTCTGCTCTGCATGCATTATTTGGTGTTTTTCGTTGTACACTGAGGATATTTTAGCAGAATTCTGCATGCAGAGTCTCAATTTGGTGTTTGGCCCATTTTGTGAATTCTTGGTTGGTGAGCAGACCCCAGACCTCACAACCATAAAGGACAGTTTTATAACTGATTCAAGTAGTTTTAGCCAGATCCTAATTGGTATGTCAAATTTTATGTTCCTTTTGATGGCATAGAAGGCCCTTGCCTTGTCTCTCAGATCGTTCACAGCTTTGTGAACCTGTGGCGCTGATGTTTAGGCCGAAGTATGTATAGTTTTTTGTGTGCTTAAGGGCAACGGTGTCTAGATGGAATTTGTATTTTTTTTGTCCTGGCAACTGGATCTTTTTTGGAACACCATTTTTTTTTGTCTTACTGAGATTTACTGTCAGGGCCCAGGTCTGACAGAATCTGTGCAGAAGATCTAGGTGCTGCTGTAGGCCCTCCTTGGTTGGGGACAGAAGCATCAGATCATCAGCAAACAGTAGACATTTCAGATTCTAGTAGGGTGAGGTCAGGTGCTGCAGACTGTTCTAGTGCCCTCGCCAATTCGTTGATATATATGTTGAAGAGGGTGGGGCTTAAACTGCATCCCTGTCTCACCCCATGGCCCTGTGGAAAGAAATGTGTGTGTTTTTTGCCAATTTTAACCGCACACTTGTTGTTTGTTTGTTTGTCAATTAGGGTGTGCAGGGTGAATACGTGGTCTGTCGTACGGTAATTTGGTAAAAAGCCAATTTGACATTTGCTCAGTACATTGTTTTCACTGAGGAAATGAACTAGTCTGCTGTTAATGATAATGCAGAGGATATTCCCAAGGTTGCTGTTGACTCATATCCCACGGTAGTTATTGGGGTCAAATTTGTCTCCACTTTTGTGGATTGGGGTGATCAGTCCTTGGGTTCCAAATATTGGGGAAGATGCCAGAGCTGAGGATGATGTTAAAGAATTTAAGTATAGCTAATTGGAATTTGTGGTCTGTATATTTTATAATTTCATTGAGGATACCATCAACACCACAGGACTTTTTGGGTTGGAGGGTTTGTATTTTGTCCTGTAGTTCATTCAATGCAATTGGAGAATCCAGTGGGTTCTGGTAGTCTTTAATAGTTGATTAGTTAATAGTTAATAGATCTCTCTCTCTCTCTGTCTCTGTCTCTGTCTCTGTCTCTGTCTCTGTCTCTGTCTCTTTCTCTCTCTCTCTCGTCTCTCTCTCTCTCTCTCTCTCTCTCTCTCTCTTCTCCGTCTCTCTCTGTCTCTCCTCTGTCTCTCTCTGCTCTCTCTCTCTCTCTCTCTCTCTCTCTCTCTCTCTCTCTCTCTCTCTCTCTCTCTGTCTCTCTCTCTCTCCTCTCTCTCTCTCTCTCTCTCTCTCTCTCTCTCTGTCAGGGTGTTTGTTCCAGAGTTCATGTCGTCTCTCTCGGTGTCTGTGAGTGGCTGTACCTGGGGGGAGGGGCTTGTGAACGGAGACTGTTCATTGGCCCTCACACTGGGCTCCTCTTCCCCCCAGGGGGGGCTTGTGAGGGTGAACTGTTCTCTTATTGGCTGCTCGGCCGTTCTCCTCGCTCCCCCGTGGAATACTTGGATACGCGTCGCCGTGGATAGTTACCATAGCAACCGAACCACAGCCTTCAGCATCTCAGCCAACTACACAGGTACACACACACACACACACACACACACACACACTACATACAGTGGGGTGATGCGGTAACAGTGGTTGTACTTTTTGGGTGTGTAATGTGTGTGTGTTGTGTGTGTGTGTGTGTGTGTGTGTGTGTGTGTCAGTGGGTTGTAAGCCTCAGAGCGTGGGTCTGTCTGGAGACGATTATATTAACAGGCTCCGTGGCAACAGCAGCACGACAACATCACCGGGCAACAGTTCTGTGGTTGTGGAGGCAGGTCTCCATAACAACGTGTCGTTGGAGTGTGTGCGGAGTGTTCCGGTGCTCCGTGAGGAACTAGACGTTCTGTCTGTCCGGTTCTCTCCCGTTAATGGACCCAGCGTAACGGTGACACACACCTACCCCACGCTCCTCACCTACCCCCTAAACACACCGTCTACAGGAGGGACCCTCAACCTGGAGATTACACTCAACGCTGTGAGTAACACACACACACACACACACACACACAGACACACAGACACACAGACACACAGACACAGACACAGACACAGACACACACACACACACACACACACACACACACACACACACACACACACACACACACACACACACACACACACACGACACAGACACAGACACAGACACAGACACAGACACAGACACAGACACAGACACACACACACACACACACACACACACACACACACACACACAATACTGAAATGGCTTTTTTCTGTAAACTGATGTAATGTGTGTGTGTGTTGTAGACTAATGTAACATCAGGAAACAGCAGTGTGTTGGCCTGTCTCTCTTCCTGGGTTCCTGTCCTCACACTCAACCACTCACAGCTCTGCCACACAGGTAGGACACACACATATGCACCTCCATCTACACAGAGGTCGGGCGCTGATGTTGGGTGATTTTAGGCCTGACTCACAGTCATCCCAAAGGTGGTCGAAGGGGTTGAGGTCAGGGCTCTGTGCATGCCAGTCAAGTTCTTCCACACCGATCTCGACAAACAATTTCTGTATGGACCTCGCTTTGTGCACGGGGGCATTGTCATGCTGAAACAGGAAAGGGCCTTCCTCAAACTGTTGCCACAAAGTTGGAAGCACAGAATCGTCTATACAGTTGGCACTATGCATTGGGACAGGTAGCGTTTTCCTGGCATCCGCCAAAACCAGATTTGTACGTCGGCCTGCCAGATGGTGAAGTGTGATTCATCATTCCAGAGAACGTGTTTCCACTGCTCCAGAGTCCAACGGTGGTGAGTTTCCACTGCTCCAGAGTCCAACGGTGGTGAGTTTCCACTGCTCCAGAGTCCAACGGTGCTGAGTTTCCACTGCTCCAGAGTCCAACGGTGGTGAGTTTCCACTGCTCCAGAGTCCAACGGTGGTGAGTTTCCACTGCTCCAGAGTCCAACGGTGGTGAGTTTCCACTGCTCCAGAGTCCAACGGTGGTGAGTTTCCACTGCTCCAGAGTCCAACGGTGGTGAGTTTCCACTGCTCCAGAGTCCAACGGTGGTGAGTTTCCACTGCTCCAGAGTCCAACGGTGGTGAGTTTCCACTGCTCCAGAGTCCAACGGTGCCGAGTTTCCACTGCTCCAGAGTCCAACGGTGGTGAGTTTCCACTGCTCCAGAGTCCAACGGTGCCGAGTTTCCACTGCTCCAGAGTCCAACGGTGGTGAGTTTCACTGCTCCAGAGTCCAACGGTGCCGAGTTTCCACTGCTCCAGAGTCCAACGGTGGTGAGTTTCCACTGCTCCAGAGTCCAACGGTGGTGAGTTTCCACTGCTCCAGAGTCCAACGGTGGTGAGTTTCCACTGCTCCAGAGTCCAACGGTGGTGAGTTTCCACTGCTCTAGCGGACGCTTGGCATTGCCATGGTGATCTTAGTAGGCTTGTGTGGGGCTGCTCGGCTGTGGAAACCCATTTCATGAAGCTCCCGACAAACAGTTATCGTGCTGACGTTGCTTCCAGAGGCAGTTTGGAACTGAGTGTTGCAACTGAGGACAGACATTTTGTTACGCGCTACGCGCTTCAGCACTCGGAGGTCCCGTTCTGCGAGCTTGTGAGGCCTACCACTTCGTGGCTGAGCCGTTGTTGCTCTTAGACGTTTCCGCTTCACAGTAACAGCACTTCCAGTTGACCGGGGCTGATCTAACAGGGCATAAATGTGATGAACTGACTTGTTGGAAAGGTCCTGTGACGGCGCCACGTTGGAAGACACTGAGCTCTTCAGTAAGGCCATTCTACTGCCAATGTTTGTCTATGGAGATTGCATGGCGGTGTGCTCGATTTTTATACACCTGTCAGCAACAGGTGTGGCTGAAATAGAATCCACTAATTTGAAGGAGTGTCCACATACTGCTGTATATACAGTGTATAAACACACATACAGTTGAAGTCGGAAGTTTACATACACTTAGGTTGGAGTCATTAAAACTTGTTTTTCAATCACTCCACAAATTTCTTCTTAACAAACTATAATTTTGGCAAGTTGGTTAGGACATCTACTTTGTGCATGACACAAGTAATTTTTCCAACAACTGTTTACAGACAGATTATTTCACTTATAATTCACTGTATCACAATTCCAGTGGGTCAGAAGTTTACATACACTAAGTTGACTGTGCCTTTAAACAGCTTGGAAAATTCCAGAAAATGATGTCATGGCTTTAGAAGCTTCTGATATTTTTGGAGGTGTACCTGTGGATGTATTTCAAGGCCTACCTTCAAACTCAGTGCCTCTTTGCTTGACATCATGGGAAAATCAAAAGAAATCAGCCAAGACAAGACAAAAATTGTAGACCTCCACAAGTCTCGTTCATCCTTGGGAGCAATTTCCAAACGCCTGAAGGTACCACGTTCATCTGTACTAACAATAGTACGCAAGTATAAACACCATGGGACCATGCAGCCGTCATACCGCTCAGGAAGGAGACACATTCTGTCTCCTAGAGATGAACGTACTTTGGTGCGAAAAGTGCAAATCAATCCCAGAACAACAGCAAAGGACGTTGTGAAGATGCTGGAGGTAACCGGTACAAAAGTATCTATATCCACAGTAAAACGAGTCCTATATCGACATAACCTGAAAGGCTGCTCCGCAAGGAAGAAGCCACTGCTCCAAAACCGCCATAGAAAAGCCAGACTACGGTTTGCAACTGCACATGGGGACAAAGATTGTACTTTTTGGAGAAATGTCCTCTGGTCTGATGAAACAAAAATAGAACTGTTTGGCCATAATGACCACCGTTATGTTTGGAGGAAAAAGGGGGTTGCTTGCAAGCCTAAGAACACCATCCCAACCGTGAAGCACGGGGTGGCAGCATCATGCTGTGGGGGTGCTTTGCTGCAGGAGGGACTGGTGCACTTCACAAAATAGATGGCATGAGGAAGGAAAATTATGTGGATATATTGAAGCAACATCTCAAGACATCAGTCAGGAGGTTAAAGCTTGGTCACAAATGGGTCTTCCAAATGGACAATGACCCCAAGCATATTTCCAAAGTTGTGGCAAAATGGCTTAAGGACAACAAAGTCAAGGTATTGGAGTGGCCATCACAAAGCCCTGACCTCAATCCTATAGAAAATGTGTGGGCAGAACTGAAAAAGCGTGTGTGAGCAAGGAGTCCTACAAACCTGACTCAGTTACACCAGCTCTGTCAGGAGGAATGGGCCAGAATTCACCCAACTTATTGTGGAAGGCTACCCAAAACGTTTGACCCAAGTTAAACAATTTAAAGGCAATGCTACCGAATACTAATTGAGTGTATGTAAATAATTCTCTCTACTATTATTCTGACATTTCCCATTCTTAAGATAAAGTGGTGATCCTAACTGACATAAGACATGGACATTTTACTAGGATTAAATGTCATGAATTGTGAAAAACTGAGTTTAAATGTATTTTGCTAAGGTGTATGTAAACTTCTGGCTTCAACTGTACACAGTACCAGTCAAAAGTTTGGACAAACCTACTCATTCAGGGGGTTTTCTTTATTTTTACTATTTTCTACATTGTAGAATAATAGTGAAGACATCAAAACTATGCAATAACACATATATGGAATCATGTAGTAAATAAAAAAGTGTTAAACAAATTAAAATATATTTTAGATTCTTCAAAGAAGCCACCCTTTGCCTTGATGACAGCTTTGCACACGCTTGGCATTCTCTCAACCAGCTTCGTGAGGTAGTCACCTGGAATCCATTTAAATTAACAGGTGTGCCTTCTTAAAAGTTAATTTGTGGAATTTATTTCCTTCTTAATGCGTTTCAGCCAATCAGTTGTGTTGTGACAAGGTGGGGGGGTGGTATACAGAAGATAACCCTATTTGGTAAGATACCAAGTCCATATTATGGCAAGAACAGCTCAAGTAAGCAAAGAGAAATGACAGCCCGTCATTACTTTAAGATATGAAGGTCAGTCAATACGGAACATTTCAATAACTTTTAAAGTTTCTTCAATTGCAGTCGCAAAAACCATCAAGCGATATGATGAAACTGGCTCTCATGAGGACCGCCACAGGAATGGAAGACCCATAGTTACCTCTGCTGCAGAGGATAAGTTCATTAGAGTTACCAGCCTCAGAAATTGCAGCCCAAATAAATGCTTCACAGAGTTCAAGTAACAGACACATCTCAACATCAACTGTTCAGAGGGGACTGTGTGAATCAGGCCTTCATGGTCAAATTGCTGCAAAGAAACCACTACTAAAGGACACCAATAAGAAGAAGAGACCTGCTTGGGCCAAGAAACACGAGCAATGGACATTAGACTGGTGGAAATGTGTCCTTTGGTCTGGAGTCCAAATTTGAGATTTTTGGTTCCAACCGTTGTGTCTTTGTGAGATGCGGTGTGGGTGAACGGATGATCTCCGCATGTGTAGTTCCCACCGTAAAGCATGGAGGAGGAGGTGTTATGGTGTGGGGGTGCTTTGATGGTGACACCGTCTGTGATTTATTTAGAATTCAAGGCACACTTAACCAGCATGGCTACCACAGCATTCTACAGCGATACGCCATCCCAACTGGTTTGGGCTTAGTGGGACTATCATTTGTTTTTCAACAGGACAATGGCCCAACACACCTCCAGGCTGTGTAAGGGCTATTTGACCAAGAAGGAGAGTGATGGAGTGCTGCATCAGATGACCTGGCCTCCACAATCCCCCGACCTCAACCCAATTGAGATGGTTTGGGATGAATCAGACGGCAGAGTGAAGGAAAAGCAGCCAACAAGTGCTCAGCATATGTGGGAACTCCTTCAAGACTGTTGGAAAAGCATTCCAGGTGAAGCTGGTTGAGAGAATGCTGTCATCAAGGCAAAGGGTGGCTGTTTGAAGAATCTCAAATATAAAATATATTTTGATTTGTTTAACACTTTTTTGGTTACTACATGATTCCATATGTGTTATTGCATAGTTTTGATGTCTTCACTATTATTCTACAATGTAGAAAATTGTAAAAAGGTAATAATAATTGAATGAGTAGGTGTGTCAAAACTTTTGACTGGTACTGTATATACACACACACACACACACACATATATATACACAGATATACATACACAAATATACATATACACACACTGAGAGTTTGTAGGGTTGTTCTGAAGATATTGTGTGTGTTTGTGTGTAGCGTTGTACTCAGCGTATGGGTTGAGTGTGAACGTCAGTGTTCCCCGGACCGTCATCAGACTTCCCTTCCCTCAGGCTGCGACCTGGTACCTCACCTTACAAGTCTTCTGCAACAGGTAACACGAACACCACAGCTCCACGTATCAGCCTGTATCTATATAGAATTGGTTTCTAATGTCTCTCTGCAGTAGTGACTGTGGTAATATAACAGTAACACCACAGGTCCATGTATCAGCCTGTATCTATATAGAATGGGTTTCTAATGTCTCTCTGCAGTAGTGACTGGTAATATAACAGTAACACCACAGCTCCATGTATCAGCCTGTATCTATATAGAATGGGTTTCTAATGTCTCTCTGCAGTAGTGACTGTGGTAATATAACAGTAACACCACAGCTCCACGTATCAGCCTGTATCTATATAGAATGGGTTTCTAATGTCTCTCTGCAGTAGTGACTGGTAATATAACAGTAACACCACAGGTCCATGTATCAGCCTGTATCTATATAGAATGGGTTTCTAATGTCTCTCTGCAGTAGTGACTGTGGTAATATAACAGTAACACCACAGGTCCATGTATCAGCCTGTATCTATATAGAATGGGTTTCTAATGTCTCTCTGCAGTAGTGACTGTGGTAATATAACAGTAACACCACAGCTCCACGTATCAGCCTGTATCTATATAGAATGGGTTTCTAATGTCTCTCTGCAGTAGTGACTGTGGTAATATAACAGTAACACCACAGCTCCATGTATCAGCCTGTATCTATATAGAATGGGTTTCTAATGTCTCTCTGCAGTAGTGACTGTGGTAATATAACAGTAACACCACAGCTCCACGTATCAGCCTGTATCTATATAGAATGGGTTTCTAATGTCTCTCTGCAGTAGTAACTGTGGTAATATAACAGTAACACCACAGCTCCACGTATCAGCCTGTATCTATATAGAATGGGTTTCTAATGTCTCTCTGCAGTAGTGACTGTGGTAATATAACAGTAACACCACAGCTCCATGTATCAGCCTGTATCTATATAGAATGGGTTTCTAATGTCTCTCTGCAGTAGTGACTGTGGTAATATAACAGTAACACCACAGCTCCACGTATCAGCCTGTATCTATATAGAATGGGTTTCTAATGTCTCTCTGCAGTAGTGACTGTGGTAATATAACAGTAACACCACAGCTCCACGTATCAGCCTGTATCTATATAGAATGGGTTTCTAATGTCTCTCTGCAGTAGTGACTGTGGTAATATAACAGTAACACCACAGCTCCACGTATCAGCCTGTATCTATATAGAATGGGTTTCTAATGTCTCTCTGCAGTAGTGACTGTGGTAATATAACAGTAACACCACAGCTCCACGTATCAGCCTGTATCTATATAGAATGGGTTTCTAATGTCTCTCTGCAGTAGTGACTGTGGTAATATAACAGTAACACCACAGCTCCACGTATCAGCCTGTATCTATATAGAATGGGTTTCTAATGTCTCTCTGCAGTAGTGACTGTGGTAATATAACAGTAACACCACAGCTCCACGTATCAGCCTGTATCTATATAGAATGGGTTTCTAATGTCTCTCTGCAGTAGTGACTGTGGTAATATAACAGTAACACCACAGCTCCACGTATCAGCCTGTATCTATATAGAATGGGTTTCTAATGTCTCTCTGCAGTAGTGACTGTGGTAATATAACAGTAACACCACAGCTCCACGTATCAGCCTGTATCTATATAGAATGGGTTTCTAATGTCTCTCTGCAGTAGTGACTGTGGTAATATAACAGTAACACCACAGCTCCACGTATCAGCCTGTATCTATATAGAATGGGTTTCTAATGTCTCTCTGCAGTAGTGACTGTGGTAATATAACAGTAACACCACAGCTCCACGTATCAGCCTGTATCTATATAGAATGGGTTTCTAATGTCTCTCTGCAGTAGTGACTGTGGTAATATAACAGTAACACCACAGCTCCATGTATCAGCCTGTATCTATATAGAATGGGTTTCTAATGTCTCTCTGCAGTAGTGACTGTGGTAATATAACAGTAACACCACAGCTCCACGTATCAGCCTGTATCTATATAGAATGGGTTTCTAATGTCTCTCTGCAGTAGTGACTGTGGTAATATAACAGTAACACCACAGCTCCACGTATCAGCCTGTATCTATATAGAATGGGTTTCTAATGTCTCTCTGCAGTAGTGACTGTGGTAATATAACAGTAACACCACAGCTCCACGTATCAGCCTGTATCTATATAGAATGGGTTTCTAATGTCTCTCTGCAGTAGTGACTGTGGTAATATAACAGTAACACCACAGCTCCACGTATCAGCCTGTATCTATATAGAATGGGTTTCTAATGTCTCTCTGCAGTAGTGACTGTGGTAATATAACAGTAACACCACAGCTCCACGTATCAGCCTGTATCTATATAGAATGGGTTTCTAATGTCTCTCTGCAGTAGTGACTGTGGTAATATAACAGTAACACCACAGCTCCACGTATCAGCCTGTATCTATATAGAATGGGTTTCTAATGTCTCTCTGCAGTAGTGACTGTGGTAATATAACAGTAACACCACAGCTCCACGTATCAGCCTGTATCTATATAGAATGGGTTTCTAATGTCTCTCTGCAGTAGTGACTGTGGTAATATAACAGTAACACCACAGCTCCACGTATCAGCCTGTATCTATATAGAATGGGTTTCTAATGTCTCTCTGCAGTAGTGACTGTGGTAATATAACAGTAACACCACAGCTCCACGTATCAGCCTGTATCTATATAGAATGGGTTTCTAATGTCTCTCTGCAGTAGTGACTGTGGTAATATAACAGTAACACCACAGCTCCATGTATCAGCCTGTATCTATATAGAATGGGTTTCTAATGTCTCTCTGCAGTAGTGACTGTGGTAATATAACAGTAACACCACAGCTCCACGTATCAGCCTGTATCTATATAGAATGGGTTTCTAATGTCTCTCTGCAGTAGTGACTGTGGTAATATAACAGTAACACCACAGCTCCACGTATCAGCCTGTATCTATATAGAATGGGTTTCTAATGTCTCTCTGCAGTAGTGACTGTGGTAATATAACAGTAACACCACAGCTCCATGTATCAGCCTGTATCTATATAGAATGGGTTTCTAATGTCTCTCTGCAGTAGTGACTGTGGTAATATAACAGTAACACCACAGCTCCACGTATCAGCCTGTATCTATATAGAATGGGTTTCTAATGTCTCTCTGCAGTAGTGACTGTGGTAATATAACAGTAACACCACAGCTCCACGTATCAGCCTGTATCTATATAGAATGGGTTTCTAATGTCTCTCTGCAGTAGTGACTGTGGTAATATAACAGTAACACCACAGCTCCATGTATCAGCCTGTATCTATATAGAATGGGTTTCTAATGTCTCTCTGCAGTAGTGACTGGTAATATAACAGTAACACCACAGCTCCACGTATCAGCCTGTATCTATATAGAATGGGTTTCTAATGTCTCTCTGCAGTAGTGACTGTGGTAATATAACAGTAACACCACAGCTCCACGTATCAGCCTGTATCTATATAGAATGGGTTTCTAATGTCTCTCTGCAGTAGTGACTGTGGTAATATAACAGTAACACCACAGCTCCACGTATCAGCCTGTATCTATATAGAATGGGTTTCTAATGTCTCTCTGCAGTAGTGACTGTGGTAATATAACAGTAACACCACAGCTCCACGTATCAGCCTGTATCTATATAGAATGGGTTTCTAATGTCTCTCTGCAGTAGTGACTGTGGTAATATAACAGTAACACCACAGCTCCATGTATCAGCCTGTATCTATATAGAATGGGTTTCTAATGTCTCTCTGCAGTAGTGACTGTGGTAATATAACAGTAACACCACAGCTCCACGTATCAGCCTGTATCTATATAGAATGGGTTTCTAATGTCTCTCTGCAGTAGTGACTGTGGTAATATAACAGTAACACCACAGCTCCACGTATCAGCCTGTATCTATATAGAATGGGTTTCTAATGTCTCTCTGCAGTAGTGACTGTGGTAATATAACAGTAACACCACAGCTCCACGTATCAGCCTGTATCTATATAGAATGGGTTTCTAATGTCTCTCTGCAGTAGTGACTGTGGTAATATAACAGTAACACCACAGCTCCACGTATCAGCCTGTATCTATATAGAATGGGTTTCTAATGTCTCTCTGCAGTAGTGACTGTGGTAATATAACAGTAACACCACAGCTCCACGTATCAGCCTGTATCTATATAGAATGGGTTTCTAATGTCTCTCTGCAGTAGTGACTGTGGTAATATAACAGTAACACCACAGCTCCACGTATCAGCCTGTATCTATATAGAATGGGTTTCTAATGTCTCTCTGCAGTAGTGACTGTGGTAATATAACAGTAACACCACAGCTCCACGTATCAGCCTGTATCTATATAGAATGGGTTTCTAATGTCTCTCTGCAGTAGTGACTGTGGTAATATAACAGTAACACCACAGCTCCACGTATCAGCCTGTATCTATATAGAATGGGTTTCTAATGTCTCTCTGCAGTAGTGACTGTGGTAATATAACAGTAACACCACAGCTCCACGTATCAGCCTGTATCTATATAGAATGGGTTTCTAATGTCTCTCTGCAGTAGTGACTGTGGTAATATAACAGTAACACCACAGCTCCACGTATCAGCCTGTATCTATATAGAATGGGTTTCTAATGTCTCTCTGCAGTAGTGACTGTGGTAATATAACAGTAACACCACAGCTCCACGTATCAGCCTGTATCTATATAGAATGGGTTTCTAATGTCTCTCTGCAGTAGTGACTGTGGTAATATAACAGTAACACCACAGCTCCACGTATCAGCCTGTATCTATATAGAATGGGTTTCTAATGTCTCTCTGCAGTAGTGACTGTGGTAATATAACAGTAACACCACAGCTCCATGTATCAGCCTGTATCTATATAGAATGGGTTTCTAATGTCTCTCTGCAGTAGTGACTGTGGTAATATAACAGTAACACCACAGCTCCACGTATCAGCCTGTATCTATATAGAATGGGTTTCTAATGTCTCTCTGCAGTAGTGACTGTGGTAATATAACAGTAACACCACAGCTCCATGTATCAGCCTGTATCTATATAGAATGGGTTTCTAATGTCTCTCTGCAGTAGTGACTGTGGTAATATAACAGTAACACCACAGCTCCACGTATCAGCCTGTATCTATATAGAATGGGTTTCTAATGTCTCTCTGCAGTAGTGACTGTGGTAATATAACAGTAACACCACAGCTCCACGTATCAGCCTGTATCTATATAGAATGGGTTTCTAATGTCTCTCTGCAGTAGTGACTGTGGTAATATAACAGTAACACCACAGCTCCACGTATCAGCCTGTATCTATATAGAATGGGTTTCTAATGTCTCTCTGCAGTAGTGACTGTGGTAATATAACAGTAACACCACAGCTCCACGTATCAGCCTGTATCTATATAGAATGGGTTTCTAATGTCTCTCTGCAGTAGTGACTGTGGTAATATAACAGTAACACCACAGCTCCATGTATCAGCCTGTATCTATATAGAATGGGTTTCTAATGTCTCTCTGCAGTAGTGACTGTGGTAATATAACAGTAACACCACAGCTCCACGTATCAGCCTGTATCTATATAGAATGGGTTTCTAATGTCTCTCTGCAGTAGTGACTGTGGTAATATAACAGTAACACCACAGCTCCACGTATCAGCCTGTATCTATATAGAATGGGTTTCTAATGTCTCTCTGCAGTAGTGACTGTGGTAATATAACAGTAACACCACAGCTCCACGTATCAGCCTGTATCTATATAGAATGGGTTTCTAATGTCTCTCTGCAGTAGTGACTGTGGTAATATAACAGTAACACCACAGCTCCACGTATCAGCCTGTATCTATATAGAATGGGTTTCTAATGTCTCTCTGCAGTAGTGACTGTGGTAATATAACAGTAACACCACAGCTCCACGTATCAGCCTGTATCTATATAGAATGGGTTTCTAATGTCTCTCTGCAGTAGTGACTGTGGTAATATAACAGTAACACCACAGCTCCACGTATCAGCCTGTATCTATATAGAATGGGTTTCTAATGTCTCTCTGCAGTAGTGACTGTGGTAATATAACAGTAACACCACAGCTCCACGTATCAGCCTGTATCTATATAGAATGGGTTTCTAATGTCTCTCTGCAGTAGTGACTGTGGTAATATAACAGTAACACCACAGCTCCATGTATCAGCCTGTATCTATATAGAATGGGTTTCTAATGTCTCTCTGCAGTAGTGACTGTGGTAATATAACAGTAACACCACAGCTCCACGTATCAGCCTGTATCTATATAGAATGGGTTTCTAATGTCTCTCTGCAGTAGTGACTGTGGTAATATAACAGTAACACCACAGCTCCACGTATCAGCCTGTATCTATATAGAATGGGTTTCTAATGTCTCTCTGCAGTAGTGACTGTGGTAATATAACAGTAACACCACAGCTCCACGTATCAGCCTGTATCTATATAGAATGGGTTTCTAATGTCTCTCTGCAGTAGTGACTGTGGTAATATAACAGTAACACCACAGCTCCACGTATCAGCCTGTATCTATATAGAATGGGTTTCTAATGTCTCTCTGCAGTAGTGACTGTGGTAATATAACAGTAACACCACAGCTCCACGTATCAGCCTGTATCTATATAGAATGGGTTTCTAATGTCTCTCTGCAGTAGTGACTGTGGTAATATAACAGTAACACCACAGCTCCACGTATCAGCCTGTATCTATATAGAATGGGTTTCTAATGTCTCTCTGCAGTAGTGACTGTGGTAATATAACAGTAACACCACAGCTCCACGTATCAGCCTGTATCTATATAGAATGGGTTTCTAATGTCTCTCTGCAGTAGTGACTGTGGTAATATAACAGTAACACCACAGCTCCACGTATCAGCCTGTATCTATATAGAATGGGTTTCTAATGTCTCTCTGCAGTAGTGACTGTGGTAATATAACAGTAACACCACAGCTCCACGTATCAGCCTGTATCTATATAGAATGGGTTTCTAATGTCTCTCTGCAGTAGTGACTGTGGTAATATAACAGTAACACCACAGCTCCACGTATCAGCCTGTATCTATATAGAATGGGTTTCTAATGTCTCTCTGCAGTAGTGACTGTGGTAATATAACAGTAACACCACAGCTCCATGTATCAGCCTGTATCTATATAGAATGGGTTTCTAATGTCTCTCTGCAGTAGTGACTGTGGTAATATAACAGTAACACCACAGCTCCACGTATCAGCCTGTATCTATATAGAATGGGTTTCTAATGTCTCTCTGCAGTAGTGACTGTGGTAATATAACAGTAACACCACAGCTCCACGTATCAGCCTGTATCTATATAGAATGGGTTTCTAATGTCTCTCTGCAGTAGTGACTGTGGTAATATAACAGTAACACCACAGCTCCACGTATCAGCCTGTATCTATATAGAATGGGTTTCTAATGTCTCTCTGCAGTAGTGACTGTGGTAATATAACAGTAACACCACAGCTCCACGTATCAGCCTGTATCTATATAGAATGGGTTTCTAATGTCTCTCTGCAGTAGTGACTGTGGTAATATAACAGTAACACCACAGCTCCACGTATCAGCCTGTATCTATATAGAATGGGTTTCTAATGTCTCTCTGCAGTAGTGACTGTGGTAATATAACAGTAACACCACAGCTCCACGTATCAGCCTGTATCTATATAGAATGGGTTTCTAATGTCTCTCTGCAGTAGTGACTGTGGTAATATAACAGTAACACCACAGCTCCACGTATCAGCCTGTATCTATATAGAATGGGTTTCTAATGTCTCTCTGCAGTAGTGACTGTGGTAATATAACAGTAACACCACAGCTCCACGTATCAGCCTGTATCTATATAGAATGGGTTTCTAATGTCTCTCTGCAGTAGTGACTGTGGTAATATAACAGTAACACCACAGCTCCACGTATCAGCCTGTATCTATATAGAATGGGTTTCTAATGTCTCTCTGCAGTAGTGACTGTGGTAATATAACAGTAACACCACAGCTCCACGTATCAGCCTGTATCTATATAGAATGGGTTTCTAATGTCTCTCTGCAGTAGTGACTGTGGTAATATAACAGTAACACCACAGCTCCACGTATCAGCCTGTATCTATATAGAATGGGTTTCTAATGTCTCTCTGCAGTAGTGACTGTGGTAATATAACAGTAACACCACAGCTCCACGTATCAGCCTGTATCTATATAGAATGGGTTTCTAATGTCTCTCTGCAGTAGTGACTGTGGTAATATAACAGTAACACCACAGCTCCACGTATCAGCCTGTATCTATATAGAATGGGTTTCTAATGTCTCTCTGCAGTAGTGACTGTGGTAATATAACAGTAACACCACAGCTCCACGTATCAGCCTGTATCTATATAGAATGGGTTTCTAATGTCTCTCTGCAGTAGTGACTGTGGTAATATAACAGTAACACCACAGCTCCACGTATCAGCCTGTATCTATATAGAATGGGTTTCTAATGTCTCTCTGCAGTAGTGACTGTGGTAATATAACAGTAACACCACAGCTCCACGTATCAGCCTGTATCTATATAGAATGGGTTTCTAATGTCTCTCTGCAGTAGTGACTGTGGTAATATAACAGTAACACCACAGCTCCACGTATCAGCCTGTATCTATATAGAATGGGTTTCTAATGTCTCTCTGCAGTAGTGACTGTGGTAATATAACAGTAACACCACAGCTCCACGTATCAGCCTGTATCTATATAGAATGGGTTTCTAATGTCTCTCTGCAGTAGTGACTGTGGTAATATAACAGTAACACCACAGCTCCACGTATCAGCCTGTATCTATATAGAATGGGTTTCTAATGTCTCTCTGCAGTAGTGACTGTGGTAATATAACAGTAACACCACAGCTCCATGTATCAGCCTGTATCTATATAGAATGGGTTTCTAATGTCTCTCTGCAGTAGTGACTGTGGTAATATAACAGTAACACCACAGCTCCACGTATCAGCCTGTATCTATATAGAATGGGTTTCTAATGTCTCTCTGCAGTAGTGACTGTGGTAATATAACAGTAACACCACAGCTCCACGTATCAGCCTGTATCTATATAGAATGGGTTTCTAATGTCTCTCTGCAGTAGTGACTGTGGTAATATAACAGTAACACCACAGCTCCACGTATCAGCCTGTATCTATATAGAATGGGTTTCTAATGTCTCTCTGCAGTAGTGACTGTGGTAATATAACAGTAACACCACAGCTCCACGTATCAGCCTGTATCTATATAGAATGGGTTTCTAATGTCTCTCTGCAGTAGTGACTGTGGTAATATAACAGTAACACCACAGCTCCACGTATCAGCCTGTATCTATATAGAATGGGTTTCTAATGTCTCTCTGCAGTAGTGACTGTGGTAATATAACAGTAACACCACAGCTCCACGTATCAGCCTGTATCTATATAGAATGGGTTTCTAATGTCTCTCTGCAGTAGTGACTGTGGTAATATAACAGTAACACCACAGCTCCACGTATCAGCCTGTATCTATATAGAATGGGTTTCTAATGTCTCTCTGCAGTAGTGACTGTGGTAATATAACAGTAACACCACAGCTCCACGTATCAGCCTGTATCTATATAGAATGGGTTTCTAATGTCTCTCTGCAGTAGTGACTGTGGTAATATAACAGTAACACCACAGCTCCATGTATCAGCCTGTATCTATATAGAATGGGTTTCTAATGTCTCTCTGCAGTAGTGACTGTGGTAATATAACAGTAACACCACAGCTCCACGTATCAGCCTGTATCTATATAGAATGGGTTTCTAATGTCTCTCTGCAGTAGTGACTGTGGTAATATAACAGTAACACCACAGCTCCACGTATCAGCCTGTATCTATATAGAATGGGTTTCTAATGTCTCTCTGCAGTAGTGACTGTGGTAATATAACAGTAACACCACAGCTCCATGTATCAGCCTGTATCTATATAGAATGGGTTTCTAATGTCTCTCTGCAGTAGTGACTGTGGTAATATAACAGTAACACCACAGCTCCACGTATCAGCCTGTATCTATATAGAATGGGTTTCTAATGTCTCTCTGCAGTAGTGACTGTGGTAATATAACAGTAACACCACAGCTCCACGTATCAGCCTGTATCTATATAGAATGGGTTTCTAATGTCTCTCTGCAGTAGTGACTGTGGTAATATAACAGTAACACCACAGCTCCACGTATCAGCCTGTATCTATATAGAATGGGTTTCTAATGTCTCTCTGCAGTAGTGACTGTGGTAATATAACAGTAACACCACAGCTCCACGTATCAGCCTGTATCTATATAGAATGGGTTTCTAATGTCTCTCTGCAGTAGTGACTGTGGTAATATAACAGTAACACCACAGCTCCACGTATCAGCCTGTATCTATATAGAATGGGTTTCTAATGTCTCTCTGCAGTAGTGACTGTGGTAATATAACAGTAACACCACAGCTCCACGTATCAGCCTGTATCTATATAGAATGGGTTTCTAATGTCTCTCTGCAGTAGTGACTGTGGTAATATAACAGTAACACCACAGCTCCACGTATCAGCCTGTATCTATATAGAATGGGTTTCTAATGTCTCTCTGCAGTAGTGACTGTGGTAATATAACAGTAACACCACAGCTCCACGTATCAGCCTGTATCTATATAGAATGGGTTTCTAATGTCTCTCTGCAGTAGTGACTGTGGTAATATAACAGTAACACCACAGCTCCACGTATCAGCCTGTATCTATATAGAATGGGTTTCTAATGTCTCTCTGCAGTAGTGACTGTGGTAATATAACAGTAACACCACAGCTCCACGTATCAGCCTGTATCTATATAGAATGGGTTTCTAATGTCTCTCTGCAGTAGTGACTGTGGTAATATAACAGTAACACCACAGCTCCACGTATCAGCCTGTATCTATATAGAATGGGTTTCTAATGTCTCTCTGCAGTAGTGACTGTGGTAATATAACAGTAACACCACAGCTCCACGTATCAGCCTGTATCTATATAGAATGGGTTTCTAATGTCTCTCTGCAGTAGTGACTGTGGTAATATAACAGTAACACCACAGCTCCACGTATCAGCCTGTATCTATATAGAATGGGTTTCTAATGTCTCTCTGCAGTAGTGACTGTGGTAATATAACAGTAACACCACAGCTCCACGTATCAGCCTGTATCTATATAGAATGGGTTTCTAATGTCTCTCTGCAGTAGTGACTGTGGTAATATAACAGTAACACCACAGCTCCACGTATCAGCCTGTATCTATATAGAATGGGTTTCTAATGTCTCTCTGCAGTAGTGACTGTGGTAATATAACAGTAACACCACAGCTCCACGTATCAGCCTGTATCTATATAGAATGGGTTTCTAATGTCTCTCTGCAGTAGTGACTGTGGTAATATAACAGTAACACCACAGCTCCACGTATCAGCCTGTATCTATATAGAATGGGTTTCTAATGTCTCTCTGCAGTAGTGACTGTGGTAATATAACAGTAACACCACAGCTCCACGTATCAGCCTGTATCTATATAGAATGGGTTTCTAATGTCTCTCTGCAGTAGTGACTGTGGTAATATAACAGTAACACCACAGCTCCACGTATCAGCCTGTATCTATATAGAATGGGTTTCTAATGTCTCTCTGCAGTAGTGACTGTGGTAATATAACAGTAACACCACAGCTCCACGCCCTATCTATATAGAATGGGTTTCTAATGTCTCTCTGCAGTAGTGACTGTGGTAATATAACAGTAACACCACAGCTCCATGTATCAGCCTGTATCTATATAGAATGGGTTTCTAATGTCTCTCTGCAGTAGTGACTGTGGTAATATAACAGTAACACCACAGCTCCACGTATCAGCCTGTATCTATATAGAATGGGTTTCTAATGTCTCTCTGCAGTAGTGACTGTGGTAATATAACAGTAACACCACAGCTCCACGTATCAGCCTGTATCTATATAGAATGGGTTTCTAATGTCTCTCTGCAGTAGTGACTGTGGTAATATAACAGTAACACCACAGCTCCACGTATCAGCCTGTATCTATATAGAATGGGTTTCTAATGTCTCTCTGCAGTAGTGACTGTGGTAATATAACAGTAACACCACAGCTCCACGTATCAGCCTGTATCTATATAGAATGGGTTTCTAATGTCTCTCTGCAGTAGTGACTGTGGTAATATAACAGTAACACCACAGCTCCACGTATCAGCCTGTATCTATATAGAATGGGTTTCTAATGTCTCTCTGCAGTAGTGACTGTGGTAATATAACAGTAACACCACAGCTCCACGTATCAGCCTGTATCTATATAGAATGGGTTTCTAATGTCTCTCTGCAGTAGTGACTGTGGTAATATAACAGTAACACCACAGCTCCACGTATCAGCCTGTATCTATATAGAATGGGTTTCTAATGTCTCTCTGCAGTAGTGACTGTGGTAATATAACAGTAACACCACAGCTCCACGTATCAGCCTGTATCTATATAGAATGGGTTTCTAATGTCTCTCTGCAGTAGTGACTGTGGTAATATAACAGTAACACCACAGCTCCACGTATCAGCCTGTATCTATATAGAATGGGTTTCTAATGTCTCTCTGCAGTAGTGACTGTGGTAATATAACAGTAACACCACAGCTCCACGTATCAGCCTGTATCTATATAGAATGGGTTTCTAATGTCTCTCTGCAGTAGTGACTGTGGTAATATAACAGTAACACCACAGCTCCACGTATCAGCCTGTATCTATATAGAATGGGTTTCTAATGTCTCTCTGCAGTAGTGACTGTGGTAATATAACAGTAACACCACAGCTCCACGTATCAGCCTGTATCTATATAGAATGGGTTTCTAATGTCTCTCTGCAGTAGTGACTGTGGTAATATAACAGTAACACCACAGCTCCACGTATCAGCCTGTATCTATATAGAATGGGTTTCTAATGTCTCTCTGCAGTAGTGACTGTGGTAATATAACAGTAACACCACAGCTCCACGTATCAGCCTGTATCTATATAGAATGGGTTTCTAATGTCTCTCTGCAGTAGTGACTGTGGTAATATAACAGTAACACCACAGCTCCACGTATCAGCCTGTATCTATATAGAATGGGTTTCTAATGTCTCTCTGCAGTAGTGACTGTGGTAATATAACAGTAACACCACAGCTCCACGTATCAGCCTGTATCTATATAGAATGGGTTTCTAATGTCTCTCTGCAGTAGTGACTGTGGTAATATAACAGTAACACCACAGCTCCACGTATCAGCCTGTATCTATATAGAATGGGTTTCTAATGTCTCTCTGCAGTAGTGACTGTGGTAATATAACAGTAACACCACAGCTCCACGTATCAGCCTGTATCTATATAGAATGGGTTTCTAATGTCTCTCTGCAGTAGTGACTGTGGTAATATAACAGTAACACCACAGCTCCATGTATCAGCCTGTATCTATATAGAATGGGTTTCTAATGTCTCTCTGCAGTAGTGACTGTGGTAATATAACAGTAACACCACAGCTCCACGTATCAGCCTGTATCTATATAGAATGGGTTTCTAATGTCTCTCTGCAGTAGTGACTGTGGTAATATAACAGTAACACCACAGCTCCACGTATCAGCCTGTATCTATATAGAATGGGTTTCTAATGTCTCTCTGCAGTAGTGACTGTGGTAATATAACAGTAACACCACAGCTCCACGTATCAGCCTGTATCTATATAGAATGGGTTTCTAATGTCTCTCTGCAGTAGTGACTGTGGTAATATAACAGTAACACCACAGCTCCACGTATCAGCCTGTATCTATATAGAATGGGTTTCTAATGTCTCTCTGCAGTAGTGACTGTGGTAATATAACAGTAACACCACAGCTCCACGTATCAGCCTGTATCTATATAGAATGGGTTTCTAATGTCTCTCTGCAGTAGTGACTGTGGTAATATAACAGTAACACCACAGCTCCACGTATCAGCCTGTATCTATATAGAATGGGTTTCTAATGTCTCTCTGCAGTAGTGACTGTGGTAATATAACAGTAACACCACAGCTCCACGTATCAGCCTGTATCTATATAGAATGGGTTTCTAATGTCTCTCTGCAGTAGTGACTGTGGTAATATAACAGTAACACCACAGCTCCACGTATCAGCCTGTATCTATATAGAATGGGTTTCTAATGTCTCTCTGCAGTAGTGACTGTGGTAATATAACAGTAACACCACAGCTCCACGTATCAGCCTGTATCTATATAGAATGGGTTTCTAATGTCTCTCTGCAGTAGTGACTGTGGTAATATAACAGTAACACCACAGCTCCACGTATCAGCCTGTATCTATATAGAATGGGTTTCTAATGTCTCTCTGCAGTAGTGACTGTGGTAATATAACAGTAACACCACAGCTCCATGTATCAGCCTGTATCTATATAGAATGGGTTTCTAATGTCTCTCTGCAGTAGTGACTGTGGTAATATAACAGTAACACCACAGCTCCACGTATCAGCCTGTATCTATATAGAATGGGTTTCTAATGTCTCTCTGCAGTAGTGACTGTGGTAATATAACAGTAACACCACAGCTCCACGTATCAGCCTGTATCTATATAGAATGGGTTTCTAATGTCTCTCTGCAGTAGTGACTGTGGTAATATAACAGTAACACCACAGCTCCACGTATCAGCCTGTATCTATATAGAATGGGTTTCTAATGTCTCTCTGCAGTAGTGACTGTGGTAATATAACAGTAACACCACAGCTCCACGTATCAGCCTGTATCTATATAGAATGGGTTTCTAATGTCTCTCTGCAGTAGTGACTGTGGTAATATAACAGTAACACCACAGCTCCACGTATCAGCCTGTATCTATATAGAATGGGTTTCTAATGTCTCTCTGCAGTAGTGACTGTGGTAATATAACAGTAACACCACAGCTCCACGTATCAGCCTGTATCTATATAGAATGGGTTTCTAATGTCTCTCTGCAGTAGTGACTGTGGTAATATAACAGTAACACCACAGCTCCACGTATCAGCCTGTATCTATATAGAATGGGTTTCTAATGTCTCTCTGCAGTAGTGACTGTGGTAATATAACAGTAACACCACAGCTCCACGTATCAGCCTGTATCTATATAGAATGGGTTTCTAATGTCTCTCTGCAGTAGTGACTGTGGTAATATAACAGTAACACCACAGCTCCATGTATCAGCCTGTATCTATATAGAATGGGTTTCTAATGTCTCTCTGCAGTAGTGACTGTGGTAATATAACAGTAACACCACAGCTCCACGTATCAGCCTGTATCTATATAGAATGGGTTTCTAATGTCTCTCTGCAGTAGTGACTGTGGTAATATAACAGTAACACCACAGCTCCATGTATCAGCCTGTATCTATATAGAATGGGTTTCTAATGTCTCTCTGCAGTAGTGACTGTGGTAATATAACAGTAACACCACAGCTCCACGTATCAGCCTGTATCTATATAGAATGGGTTTCTAATGTCTCTCTGCAGTAGTGACTGTGGTAATATAACAGTAACACCACAGCTCCACGTATCAGCCTGTATCTATATAGAATGGGTTTCTAATGTCTCTCTGCAGTAGTGACTGTGGTAATATAACAGTAACACCACAGCTCCATGTATCAGCCTGTATCTATATAGAATGGGTTTCTAATGTCTCTCTGCAGTAGTGACTGTGGTAATATAACAGTAACACCACAGCTCCACGTATCAGCCTGTATCTATATAGAATGGGTTTCTAATGTCTCTCTGCAGTAGTGACTGTGGTAATATAACAGTAACACCACAGCTCCACGTATCAGCCTGTATCTATATAGAATGGGTTTCTAATGTCTCTCTGCAGTAGTGACTGTGGTAATATAACAGTAACACCACAGCTCCACGTATCAGCCTGTATCTATATAGAATGGGTTTCTAATGTCTCTCTGCAGTAGTGACTGTGGTAATATAACAGTAACACCACAGCTCCACGTATCAGCCTGTATCTATATAGAATGGGTTTCTAATGTCTCTCTGCAGTAGTGACTGTGGTAATATAACAGTAACACCACAGCTCCACGTATCAGCCTGTATCTATATAGAATGGGTTTCTAATGTCTCTCTGCAGTAGTGACTGTGGTAATATAACAGTAACACCACAGCTCCACGTATCAGCCTGTATCTATATAGAATGGGTTTCTAATGTCTCTCTGCAGTAGTGACTGTGGTAATATAACAGTAACACCACAGCTCCACGTATCAGCCTGTATCTATATAGAATGGGTTTCTAATGTCTCTCTGCAGTGTGACTGTGGTAATATAACAGTAACACCACAGCTCCACGTATCAGCCTGTATCTATATAGAATGGGTTTCTAATGTCTCTCTGCAGTAGTGACTGTGGTAATATAACAGTAACACCACAGCTCCACGTATCAGCCTGTATCTATATAGAATGGGTTTCTAATGTCTCTCTGCAGTAGTGACTGTGGTAATATAACAGTAACACCACAGCTCCACGTATCAGCCTGTATCTATATAGAATGGGTTTCTAATGTCTCTCTGCAGTAGTGACTGTGGTAATATAACAGTAACACCACAGCTCCACGTATCAGCCTGTATCTATATAGAATGGGTTTCTAATGTCTCTCTGCAGTAGTGACTGTGGTAATATAACAGTAACACCACAGCTCCACGTATCAGCCTGTATCTATATAGAATGGGTTTCTAATGTCTCTCTGCAGTAGTGACTGTGGTAATATAACAGTAACACCACAGCTCCACGTATCAGCCTGTATCTATATAGAATGGGTTTCTAATGTCTCTCTGCAGTAGTGACTGTGGTAATATAACAGTAACACCACAGCTCCACGTATCAGCCTGTATCTATATAGAATGGGTTTCTAATGTCTCTCTGCAGTAGTGACTGTGGTAATATAACAGTAACACCACAGCTCCACGTATCAGCCTGTATCTATATAGAATGGGTTTCTAATGTCTCTCTGCAGTAGTGACTGTGGTAATATAACAGTAACACCACAGCTCCACGTATCAGCCTGTATCTATATAGAATGGGTTTCTAATGTCTCTCTGCAGTAGTGACTGTGGTAATATAACAGTAACACCACAGCTCCACGTATCAGCCTGTATCTATATAGAATGGGTTTCTAATGTCTCTCTGCAGTAGTGACTGTGGTAATATAACAGTAACACCACAGCTCCACGTATCAGCCTGTATCTATATAGAATGGGTTTCTAATGTCTCTCTGCAGTAGTGACTGTGGTAATATAACAGTAACACCACAGCTCCACGTATCAGCCTGTATCTATATAGAATGGGTTTCTAATGTCTCTCTGCAGTAGTGACTGTGGTAATATAACAGTAACACCACAGCTCCACGTATCAGCCTGTATCTATATAGAATGGGTTTCTAATGTCTCTCTGCAGTAGTGACTGTGGTAATATAACAGTAACACCACAGCTCCACGTATCAGCCTGTATCTATATAGAATGGGTTTCTAATGTCTCTCTGCAGTAGTGACTGTGGTAATATAACAGTAACACCACAGCTCCACGTATCAGCCTGTATCTATATAGAATGGGTTTCTAATGTCTCTCTGCAGTAGTGACTGTGGTAATATAACAGTAACACCACAGCTCCACGTATCAGCCTGTATCTATATAGAATGGGTTTCTAATGTCTCTCTGCAGTAGTGACTGTGGTAATATAACAGTAACACCACAGCTCCACGTATCAGCCTGTATCTATATAGAATGGGTTTCTAATGTCTCTCTGCAGTAGTGACTGTGGTAATATAACAGTAACACCACAGCTCCACGTATCAGCCTGTATCTATATAGAATGGGTTTCTAATGTCTCTCTGCAGTAGTGACTGTGGTAATATAACAGTAACACCACAGCTCCACGTATCAGCCTGTATCTATATAGAATGGGTTTCTAATGTCTCTCTGCAGTAGTGACTGTGGTAATATAACAGTAACACCACAGCTCCACGTATCAGCCTGTATCTATATAGAATGGGTTTCTAATGTCTCTCTGCAGTAGTGACTGTGGTAATATAACAGTAACACCACAGCTCCACGTATCAGCCTGTATCTATATAGAATGGGTTTCTAATGTCTCTCTGCAGTAGTGACTGTGGTAATATAACAGTAACACCACAGCTCCACGTATCAGCCTGTATCTATATAGAATGGGTTTCTAATGTCTCTCTGCAGTAGTGACTGTGGTAATATAACAGTAACACCACAGCTCCACGTATCAGCCTGTATCTATATAGAATGGGTTTCTAATGTCTCTCTGCAGTAGTGACTGTGGTAATATAACAGTAACACCACAGCTCCACGTATCAGCCTGTATCTATATAGAATGGGTTTCTAATGTCTCTCTGCAGTAGTGACTGTGGTAATATAACAGTAACACCACAGCTCCACGTATCAGCCTGTATCTATATAGAATGGGTTTCTAATGTCTCTCTGCAGTAGTGACTGTGGTAATATAACAGTAACACCACAGCTCCATGTATCAGCCTGTATCTATATAGAATGGGTTTCTAATGTCTCTCTGCAGTAGTGACTGTGGTAATATAACAGTAACACCACAGCTCCACGTATCAGCCTGTATCTATATAGAATGGGTTTCTAATGTCTCTCTGCAGTAGTGACTGTGGTAATATAACAGTAACACCACAGCTCCACGTATCAGCCTGTATCTATATAGAATGGGTTTCTAATGTCTCTCTGCAGTAGTGACTGTGGTAATATAACAGTAACACCACAGCTCCACGTATCAGCCTGTATCTATATAGAATGGGTTTCTAATGTCTCTCTGCAGTAGTGACTGTGGTAATATAACAGTAACACCACAGCTCCACGTATCAGCCTGTATCTATATAGAATGGGTTTCTAATGTCTCTCTGCAGTAGTGACTGTGGTAATATAACAGTAACACCACAGCTCCACGTATCAGCCTGTATCTATATAGAATGGGTTTCTAATGTCTCTCTGCAGTAGTGACTGTGGTAATATAACAGTAACACCACAGCTCCACGTATCAGCCTGTATCTATATAGAATGGGTTTCTAATGTCTCTCTGCAGTAGTGACTGTGGTAATATAACAGTAACACCACAGCTCCACGTATCAGCCTGTATCTATATAGAATGGGTTTCTAATGTCTCTCTGCAGTAGTGACTGTGGTAATATAACAGTAACACCACAGCTCCACGTATCAGCCTGTATCTATATAGAATGGGTTTCTAATGTCTCTCTGCAGTAGTGACTGTGGTAATATAACAGTAACACCACAGCTCCACGTATCAGCCTGTATCTATATAGAATGGGTTTCTAATGTCTCTCTGCAGTAGTGACTGTGGTAATATAACAGTAACACCACAGCTCCACGTATCAGCCTGTATCTATATAGAATGGGTTTCTAATGTCTCTCTGCAGTAGTGACTGTGGTAATATAACAGTAACACCACAGCTCCACGTATCAGCCTGTATCTATATAGAATGGGTTTCTAATGTCTCTCTGCAGTAGTGACTGTGGTAATATAACAGTAACACCACAGCTCCACGTATCAGCCTGTATCTATATAGAATGGGTTTCTAATGTCTCTCTGCAGTAGTGACTGTGGTAATATAACAGTAACACCACAGCTCCACGTATCAGCCTGTATCTATATAGAATGGGTTTCTAATGTCTCTCTGCAGTAGTGACTGTGGTAATATAACAGTAACACCACAGCTCCACGTATCAGCCTGTATCTATATAGAATGGGTTTCTAATGTCTCTCTGCAGTAGTGACTGTGGTAATATAACAGTAACACCACAGCTCCACGTATCAGCCTGTATCTATATAGAATGGGTTTCTAATGTCTCTCTGCAGTAGTGACTGTGGTAATATAACAGTAACACCACAGCTCCACGTATCAGCCTGTATCTATATAGAATGGGTTTCTAATGTCTCTCTGCAGTAGTGACTGTGGTAATATAACAGTAACACCACAGCTCCACGTATCAGCCTGTATCTATATAGAATGGGTTTCTAATGTCTCTCTGCAGTAGTGACTGTGGTAATATAACAGTAACACCACAGCTCCACGTATCAGCCTGTATCTATATAGAATGGGTTTCTAATGTCTCTCTGCAGTAGTGACTGTGGTAATATAACAGTAACACCACAGCTCCACGTATCAGCCTGTATCTATATAGAATGGGTTTCTAATGTCTCTCTGCAGTAGTGACTGTGGTAATATAACAGTAACACCACAGCTCCACGTATCAGCCTGTATCTATATAGAATGGGTTTCTAATGTCTCTCTGCAGTAGTGACTGTGGTAATATAACAGTAACACCACAGCTCCACGTATCAGCCTGTATCTATATAGAATGGGTTTCTAATGTCTCTCTGCAGTAGTGACTGTGGTAATATAACAGTAACACCACAGCTCCACGTATCAGCCTGTATCTATATAGAATGGGTTTCTAATGTCTCTCTGCAGTAGTGACTGTGGTAATATAACAGTAACACCACAGCTCCATGTATCAGCCTGTATCTATATAGAATGGGTTTCTAATGTCTCTCTGCAGTAGTGACTGTGGTAATATAACAGTAACACCACAGCTCCACGTATCAGCCTGTATCTATATAGAATGGGTTTCTAATGTCTCTCTGCAGTAGTGACTGTGGTAATATAACAGTAACACCACAGCTCCACGTATCAGCCTGTATCTATATAGAATGGGTTTCTAATGTCTCTCTGCAGTAGTGACTGTGGTAATATAACAGTAACACCACAGCTCCACGTATCAGCCTGTATCTATATAGAATGGGTTTCTAATGTCTCTCTGCAGTAGTGACTGTGGTAATATAACAGTAACACCACAGCTCCACGTATCAGCCTGTATCTATATAGAATGGGTTTCTAATGTCTCTCTGCAGTAGTGACTGTGGTAATATAACAGTAACACCACAGCTCCACGTATCAGCCTGTATCTATATAGAATGGGTTTCTAATGTCTCTCTGCAGTAGTGACTGTGGTAATATAACAGTAACACCACAGCTCCACGTATCAGCCTGTATCTATATAGAATGGGTTTCTAATGTCTCTCTGCAGTAGTGACTGTGGTAATATAACAGTAACACCACAGCTCCACGTATCAGCCTGTATCTATATAGAATGGGTTTCTAATGTCTCTCTGCAGTAGTGACTGTGGTAATATAACAGTAACACCACAGCTCCACGTATCAGCCTGTATCTATATAGAATGGGTTTCTAATGTCTCTCTGCAGTAGTGACTGTGGTAATATAACAGTAACACCACAGCTCCACGTATCAGCCTGTATCTATATAGAATGGGTTTCTAATGTCTCTCTGCAGTAGTGACTGTGGTAATATAACAGTAACACCACAGCTCCACGTATCAGCCTGTATCTATATAGAATGGGTTTCTAATGTCTCTCTGCAGTAGTGACTGTGGTAATATAACAGTAACACCACAGCTCCACGTATCAGCCTGTATCTATATAGAATGGGTTTCTAATGTCTCTCTGCAGTAGTGACTGTGGTAATATAACAGTAACACCACAGCTCCACGTATCAGCCTGTATCTATATAGAATGGGTTTCTAATGTCTCTCTGCAGTAGTGACTGTGGTAATATAACAGTAACACCACAGCTCCACGTATCAGCCTGTATCTATATAGAATGGGTTTCTAATGTCTCTCTGCAGTAGTGACTGTGGTAATATAACAGTAACACCACAGCTCCACGTATCAGCCTGTATCTATATAGAATGGGTTTCTAATGTCTCTCTGCAGTAGTGACTGTGGTAATATAACAGTAACACCACAGCTCCACGTATCAGCCTGTATCTATATAGAATGGGTTTCTAATGTCTCTCTGCAGTAGTGACTGTGGTAATATAACAGTAACACCACAGCTCCACGTATCAGCCTGTATCTATATAGAATGGGTTTCTAATGTCTCTCTGCAGTAGTGACTGTGGTAATATAACAGTAACACCACAGCTCCACGTATCAGCCTGTATCTATATAGAATGGGTTTCTAATGTCTCTCTGCAGTAGTGACTGTGGTAATATAACAGTAACACCACAGCTCCACGTATCAGCCTGTATCTATATAGAATGGGTTTCTAATGTCTCTCTGCAGTAGTGACTGTGGTAATATAACAGTAACACCACAGCTCCACGTATCAGCCTGTATCTATATAGAATGGGTTTCTAATGTCTCTCTGCAGTAGTGACTGTGGTAATATAACAGTAACACCACAGCTCCACGTATCAGCCTGTATCTATATAGAATGGGTTTCTAATGTCTCTCTGCAGTAGTGACTGTGGTAATATAACAGTAACACCACAGCTCCACGTATCAGCCTGTATCTATATAGAATGGGTTTCTAATGTCTCTCTGCAGTAGTGACTGTGGTAATATAACAGTAACACCACAGCTCCATGTATCAGCCTGTATCTATATAGAATGGGTTTCTAATGTCTCTCTGCAGTAGTGACTGTGGTAATATAACAGTAACACCACAGCTCCACGTATCAGCCTGTATCTATATAGAATGGGTTTCTAATGTCTCTCTGCAGTAGTGACTGTGGTAATATAACAGTAACACCACAGCTCCACGTATCAGCCTGTATCTATATAGAATGGGTTTCTAATGTCTCTCTGCAGTAGTGACTGTGGTAATATAACAGTAACACCACAGCTCCACGTATCAGCCTGTATCTATATAGAATGGGTTTCTAATGTCTCTCTGCAGTAGTGACTGTGGTAATATAACAGTAACACCACAGCTCCACGTATCAGCCTGTATCTATATAGAATGGGTTTCTAATGTCTCTCTGCAGTAGTGACTGTGGTAATATAACAGTAACACCACAGCTCCACGTATCAGCCTGTATCTATATAGAATGGGTTTCTAATGTCTCTCTGCAGTAGTGACTGTGGTAATATAACAGTAACACCACAGCTCCACGTATCAGCCTGTATCTATATAGAATGGGTTTCTAATGTCTCTCTGCAGTAGTGACTGTGGTAATATAACAGTAACACCACAGCTCCACGTATCAGCCTGTATCTATATGAATGGGTTTCTAATGTCTCTCTGCAGTAGTGACTGTGGTAATATAACAGTAACACCACAGCTCCACGTATCAGCCTGTATCTATATAGAATGGGTTTCTAATGTCTCTCTGCAGTAGTGACTGTGGTAATATAACAGTAACACCACAGCTCCACGTATCAGCCTGTATCTATATAGAATGGGTTTCTAATGTCTCTCTGCAGTAGTGACTGTGGTAATATAACAGTAACACCACAGCTCCACGTATCAGCCTGTATCTATATAGAATGGGTTTCTAATGTCTCTCTGCAGTAGTGACTGTGGTAATATAACAGTAACACCACAGCTCCACGTATCAGCCTGTATCTATATAGAATGGGTTTCTAATGTCTCTCTGCAGTAGTGACTGTGGTAATATAACAGTAACACCACAGCTCCACGTATCAGCCTGTATCTATATAGAATGGGTTTCTAATGTCTCTCTGCAGTAGTGACTGTGGTAATATAACAGTAACACCACAGCTCCACGTATCAGCCTGTATCTATATAGAATGGGTTTCTAATGTCTCTCTGCAGTAGTGACTGTGGTAATATAACAGTAACACCACAGCTCCACGTATCAGCCTGTATCTATATAGAATGGGTTTCTAATGTCTCTCTGCAGTAGTGACTGTGGTAATATAACAGTAACACCACAGCTCCACGTATCAGCCTGTATCTATATAGAATGGGTTTCTAATGTCTCTCTGCAGTAGTGACTGTGGTAATATAACAGTAACACCACAGCTCCACGTATCAGCCTGTATCTATATAGAATGGGTTTCTAATGTCTCTCTGCAGTAGTGACTGTGGTAATATAACAGTAACACCACAGCTCCACGTATCAGCCTGTATCTATATAGAATGGGTTTCTAATGTCTCTCTGCAGTAGTGACTGTGGTAATATAACAGTAACACCACAGCTCCACGTATCAGCCTGTATCTATATAGAATGGGTTTCTAATGTCTCTCTGCAGTAGTGACTGTGGTAATATAACAGTAACACCACAGCTCCACGTATCAGCCTGTATCTATATAGAATGGGTTTCTAATGTCTCTCTGCAGTAGTGACTGTGGTAATATAACAGTAACACCACAGCTCCACGTATCAGCCTGTATCTATATAGAATGGGTTTCTAATGTCTCTCTGCAGTAGTGACTGTGGTAATATAACAGTAACACCACAGCTCCATGTATCAGCCTGTATCTATATAGAATGGGTTTCTAATGTCTCTCTGCAGTAGTGACTGTGGTAATATAACAGTAACACCACAGCTCCACGTATCAGCCTGTATCTATATAGAATGGGTTTCTAATGTCTCTCTGCAGTAGTGACTGTGGTAATATAACAGTAACACCACAGCTCCACGTATCAGCCTGTATCTATATAGAATGGGTTTCTAATGTCTCTCTGCAGTAGTGACTGTGGTAATATAACAGTAACACCACAGCTCCACGTATCAGCCTGTATCTATATAGAATGGGTTTCTAATGTCTCTCTGCAGTAGTGACTGTGGTAATATAACAGTAACACCACAGCTCCACGTATCAGCCTGTATCTATATAGAATGGGTTTCTAATGTCTCTCTGCAGTAGTGACTGTGGTAATATAACAGTAACACCACAGCTCCACGTATCAGCCTGTATCTATATAGAATGGGTTTCTAATGTCTCTCTGCAGTAGTGACTGTGGTAATATAACAGTAACACCACAGCTCCACGTATCAGCCTGTATCTATATAGAATGGGTTTCTAATGTCTCTCTGCAGTAGTGACTGTGGTAATATAACAGTAACACCACAGCTCCACGTATCAGCCTGTATCTATATAGAATGGGTTTCCTAATGTCTCTCTGCAGTAGTGACTGTGGTAATATAACAGTAACACCACAGCTCCACGTATCAGCCTGTATCTATATAGAATGGGTTTCTAATGTCTCTCTGCAGTAGTGACTGTGGTAATATAACAGTAACACCACAGCTCCACGTATCAGCCTGTATCTATATAGAATGGGTTTCTAATGTCTCTCTGCAGTAGTGACTGTGGTAATATAACAGTAACACCACAGCTCCACGTATCAGCCTGTATCTATATAGAATGGGTTTCTAATGTCTCTCTGCAGTAGTGACTGTGGTAATATAACAGTAACACCACAGCTCCACGTATCAGCCTGTATCTATATAGAATGGGTTTCTAATGTCTCTCTGCAGTAGTGACTGTGGTAATATAACAGTAACACCACAGCTCCACGTATCAGCCTGTATCTATATAGAATGGGTTTCTAATGTCTCTCTGCAGTAGTGACTGTGGTAATATAACAGTAACACCACAGCTCCACGTATCAGCCTGTATCTATATAGAATGGGTTTCTAATGTCTCTCTGCAGTAGTGACTGTGGTAATATAACAGTAACACCACAGCTCCACGTATCAGCCTGTATCTATATAGAATGGGTTTCTAATGTCTCTCTGCAGTAGTGACTGTGGTAATATAACAGTAACACCACAGCTCCATGTATCAGCCTGTATCTATATAGAATGGGTTTCTAATGTCTCTCTGCAGTAGTGACTGTGGTAATATAACAGTAACACCACAGCTCCACGTATCAGCCTGTATCTATATAGAATGGGTTTCTAATGTCTCTCTGCAGTAGTGACTGTGGTAATATAACAGTAACACCACAGCTCCACGTATCAGCCTGTATCTATATAGAATGGGTTTCTAATGTCTCTCTGCAGTAGTGACTGTGGTAATATAACAGTAACACCACAGCTCCATGTATCAGCCTGTATCTATATAGAATGGGTTTCTAATGTCTCTCTGCAGTAGTGACTGTGGTAATATAACAGTAACACCACAGCTCCACGTATCAGCCTGTATCTATATAGAATGGGTTTCTAATGTCTCTCTGCAGTAGTGACTGTGGTAATATAACAGTAACACCACAGCTCCACGTATCAGCCTGTATCTATATAGAATGGGTTTCTAATGTCTCTCTGCAGTAGTGACTGTGGTAATATAACAGTAACACCACAGCTCCACGTATCAGCCTGTATCTATATAGAATGGGTTTCTAATGTCTCTCTGCAGTAGTGACTGTGGTAATATAACAGTAACACCACAGCTCCACGTATCAGCCTGTATCTATATAGAATGGGTTTCTAATGTCTCTCTGCAGTAGTGACTGTGGTAATATAACAGTAACACCACAGCTCCACGTATCAGCCTGTATCTATATAGAATGGGTTTCTAATGTCTCTCTGCAGTAGTGACTGTGGTAATATAACAGTAACACCACAGCTCCACGTATCAGCCTGTATCTATATAGAATGGGTTTCTAATGTCTCTCTGCAGTGTGACTGTGGTAATATAACAGTAACACCACAGCTCCACGTATCAGCCTGTATCTATATAGAATGGGTTTCTAATGTCTCTCTGCAGTAGTGACTGTGGTAATATAACAGTAACACCACAGCTCCACGTATCAGCCTGTATCTATATAGAATGGGTTTCTAATGTCTCTCTCTGCAGTAGTGACTGTGGTAATATAACAGTAACACCACAGCTCCATGTATCAGCCTGTATCTATATAGAATGGGTTTCTAATGTCTCTCTGCAGTAGTGACTGTGGTAATATAACAGTAACACCACAGCTCCACGTATCAGCCTGTATCTATATAGAATGGGTTTCTAATGTCTCTCTGCAGTAGTGACTGTGGTAATATAACAGTAACACCACAGCTCCACGTATCAGCCTGTATCTATATAGAATGGGTTTCTAATGTCTCTCTGCAGTAGTGACTGTGGTAATATAACAGTAACACCACAGCTCCACGTATCAGCCTGTATCTATATAGAATGGGTTTCTAATGTCTCTCTGCAGTAGTGACTGTGGTAATATAACAGTAACACCACAGCTCCACGTATCAGCCTGTATCTATATAGAATGGGTTTCTAATGTCTCTCTGCAGTAGTGACTGTGGTAATATAACAGTAACACCACAGCTCCACGTATCAGCCTGTATCTATATAGAATGGGTTTCTAATGTCTCTCTGCAGTAGTGACTGTGGTAATATAACAGTAACACCACAGCTCCACGTATCAGCCTGTATCTATATAGAATGGGTTTCTAATGTCTCTCTGCAGTAGTGACTGTGGTAATATAACAGTAACACCACAGCTCCATGTATCAGCCTGTATCTATATAGAATGGGTTTCTAATGTCTCTCTGCAGTAGTGACTGTGGTAATATAACAGTAACACCACAGCTCCACGTATCAGCCTGTATCGAGGACTGTGGGACCTATGGAGAGTGTCGACTGCTGCGGTCATACAGCTATCTCTACGCTGCCTGTGTCTGCAAAGCTGGTAGGTCACACAACACACAGACACATTCCTCATATATGTGTGTATATATAATGTATATATATATATATATACACTCAGTTGGCCAGTTTATTAGGCACACCCATCTAGTACCGGGTCGGACCCCCCTTTGCCTCCAGAACAGCCTGAATTCTTCGGGCCATGAAAATGTTGCTCAATTGGTGTCAAGGGACCTAACGTGTTCCAGGAAACCATTCCCCACACCATTACACCACTTTCACCAGCCTGTCAAGGGACCTAACGTGTTCCAGGAAACCATTCCCCACACCATTACACCACTTTCACCAGCCTGTCAAGGGACCTAACGTGTTCCAGGAAACCATTCCCCACACCATTACACCACTTTCACCAGCCTGTCAAGGGACCTAACGTGTTCCAGGAAAACATTCCCCACACCATTACACCACTTTCACCAGGCTGTCAAGGGACCTAACGTGTTCCAGGAAACCATTCCCCACACCATTACACCACTTTCACCAGGCTGTCCATGGACTCATGCTGTTTACGGCAAATCCTGACTCTGCCATCAGCGTGACGTAACAGGAACCGGGATTTGTCAGACCAGCCAGTGTTTTTCCAATCCTCAGTTGTCCAGTGTTGGTGATTATCCCACTGAAGCTGCTGCTTGTTGTGTTTAGCTGATAGGAGTGGAACCCAGTGTGGTCGTCTGCTGCAATATCCCATCCGGGACAAGGACCAACGAGTTGTGTGTTCTGAGATGCCGTTCTGCACACCACTGTTGTACTGCGCCGTTATTGGTCTGTTTGTGGCCCGCCTGTTAGATGCATTCTCCTTTGACCTCTCATCAACCAGCTGTTTTCTCCCAGAGGACGGCTGCTGACTGGATGGTTTTGTTTGTTGCACCATTCTCAGTAAACCCTAGACACTGTCGTGGTGAAAAGCCCAGGAGGGCGGCTGTTTCGGAGATACTTTAACCGGCGCTCCTGGCACCGACTATCATTACACACTCTGTAAGAGTGATCCATTTTAATGAATGGGGTGGTGTACCTAATAAACAGGCCTCTGAGTGTATTTATATGTATGTGTATATGTGTATATATATATATATATATATATATATATATATATATATATATATATATATATATATATATATACACACACACACTATAGTATACAGTGGGGGAAAAAGTATTTAGTCAGCCACCAATTGTGCAAGTTCTCCCACTTAAAAAGATGAGAGAGGCCTGTAATTTTCATCATAGGTACACGTCAACTATGACAGACAAAATGAGACAAAAAAATTCAGAAAATCACATTGTAGGATTTTTTATTAATTTATTTGCAAATTATGGTGGAAAATAAGTATTTGGTCAATAACAAAAGTTTCTCAATACTTTGTTACATTTACATTTACGTCATTTAGCAGACGCTGTTATCCAGAGCGACTTACAAATTGGTGCATTCACCCTATAGCCAGTGGGATAACCACTTTACAATTTTTTTTTTTTTTTTTTTTTATAAAGGGGGGAGTAGAAGGATTACTTTATCCTATCCCAGGTATTCCTTAAAGAGGTGGGGTTTCAAATGTCTCCGGAAGGTGGTGAGTGACTCCGCTGACCTGGCATCGTGAGGGAGCTTGTTCCACCATTGGGGTGCCAGAGCAGCGAACAGTTTTGACTGGGCTGAGCGGGAACTATGCTTCCGCAGAGGAAGGGGAGCCAGCAGGCCAGAGGTGGATGAACGCAATGCCCTCGTTTGGGTGTAGGGACTGATCAGAGCCTGAAGGTACGGAGGTGCCGTACCCCTCACAGCTCCATAGGCAAGCACCATGGTCTTGTAACAGATGCGAGCTTCAACTGGAAGCCAGTGGAGTGTGCGGAGGAGCGGGGTGACGTGAGAGAACTTGGGAAGGTTGAACACCAGACGGGCTGCGGCATACTGGATGAGTTGTAGGGTTTAATGGCACAGGCAGGGAGCCCAGCCAACAGCGAGTTGCAGTAATCCAGACGGGAGATGACAAGTGCCTGGATTAGGACCTCTGCCGCTTCCTGTGTAAGGCAGGGTCGTACTCTCCGAATGTTGTAGAGCATGAACCTGCAGGATCGGGTCACCGCCTTGATGTTAGCGGAGAGGGCCGCTTGTTATATACCCTTTGTTGGCAATAACACAGGTCAAACGTTTTCTGTAAGTCTTCACAAGGTTTTCACACACTTGCTGGTATTTTGGCCCATTCCTCCATGCAGATCTCCTCTAGAGCAGTGATGTTTTGGGGCTGTCGCTGGGCAACACGGACTTTCAACTCCCCTCCAAAGATTTTCTATGGGGTTGAGATCTGGAGACTGGCTAGGCCACTCCAGGACCTTGAAATGCTTCTTACGAAGCCACTCCTTCGTTGCCCGGGCGGTGTGTTTGGGATCATTGTCATGCTGAAAGACCCAGCCACATTTCATCTTCAATGCCCTTGCTGATGGAAGGAGGTTTTCACTCAAAATCTCACGATACATGGCCCCATTCATTCTTTCCTTTACACGGATCAGTCGTCCTGGTCCCTTTGCAGAAAAACAGCCCCAAAGCATGATGTTTCCACCCCCATGCTTCACAGTAGGTATGGTGTTCTTT
>NW_025535760.1:0-37500 GCF_020615455.1 Coregonus clupeaformis | reverse complement strand
GTAACTATACATCCATACATATATCCATGGTGACCTCCTGGGTAACTATACATCCATATAGACATATATCCATGGTGACCTCCTGGGTAACTATACATCCATATAGACATATATCCATGGTGACCTCCTGGGTAACTATACATCCATATAGACATATATCCATGGTGACCTCCTGGGTAACTATACATCCATATAGACATATATCCATGGTGACCTCCTGGGTAACTATACATCCATATAGACATATATCCATGGTGACCTCCTGGGTAACTATACATCCATATAGACATATATCCATGGTGACCGCCTGGGTAACTATACATCCATATAGACATATATCCATGGTGACCTCCTGGGTAACTATACATCCATATAGACATATATCCATGGTGACCTCCTGGGTAACTATACATCCATACAGACATATATCCATGGTGACCTCCTGGGTAACTATACATCCATACATATATCCATGGTGACCTCCTGGGTAACTATACATCCATATAGACATATATCCATGGTGACCTCCTGTGTAACTATACATCCATATAGACATATATCCATGGTGACCTCCTGGGTAACTATACATCCATATAGACATATATCCATGGTGACCTCCTGGGTAACTATACATCCATATAGACATATATCCATGGGGACCTCCTAGGTAACTATACATCCATACATATATCCATGGTGACCTCCTGGGTAACTATACATCCATATAGACATATATCCATGGTGACCTCCCTGGGTAACTATACATCCATATAGACATATATCCATGGTGACCTCCTGGGTAACTATACATCCATATAGACATATATCCATGGTGTCCTCCTGGGTAACTATACATCCATATAGACATATATCCATGGTGACCTCCTGGGTAACTATACATCCATATAGACATATATCCATGGGACCTCCTGGGTAACTATACATCCATATAGACATATATCCATGGTGACCTCCTGTGTAACTATACATCCATATAGACATATATCCATGGTGACCTCCCTGGGTAACTATACATCCATATAGACATATATCCATGGTGACCTCCTGGGTAACTATACATCCATATAGACATATATCCATGGTGACCCTCCTGGGTAACTATACATCCATATAGACATATATCCATGGTGACCTCCTAGGTAACTATACATCCATATAACATATATCCATGGTGACCTCCTGGGTAACTATACATCCATACATATATCCATGGTGACCTCCTGGGTAACTATACATCCATATAGACATATATCCATGGTGACCTCCTGGGTAACTATACATCCATATAGACATATATCCATGGTGACCTCCTGGGTAACTATACATCCATATAGACATATATCCATGGTGACCGCCTGGGTAACTATACATCCATATAGACATATATCCATGGTGACCTCCTGGGTAACTATACATCCATATAGACATATATCCATGGTGACCTCCTGGGTAACTATACATCCATATAGACATATATCCATGGTGACCTCCTGGGTAACTATACATCCATACATATATCCATGGTGACCGCCTGGGTAACTATACATCCATATAGACATATATCCATGGGGACCTCCTAGGTAACTATACATCCATACATATATCCATGGTGACCTCCTGGGTAACTATACATCCATATAGACATATATCCATGGTGACCTCCTGGGTAACTATACATCCATATAGACATATATCCATGGTGACCTCCTGGGTAACTATACATCCATATAGACATATATCCATGGTGACCTCCTGGGTAACTATACATCCATACAGACATATATCCATGGTGACCTCCTGGGTAACTATACATCCATATAGACATATATCCATGGTGACCTCCTGGGTAACTATACAGACATATATCCATGGTGACCTCCTGGGTAACTATACATCCATATAGACATATATCCATGGTGACCTCCTGGGTAACTATACATCCATATAGACATATATCCATGGTGACCTCCTGGGTAACTATACATCCATATAGACATATATCCATGGTGACCTCCTGGGTAACTATACATCCATATAGACATATATCCATGGGGACCTCCTGGGTAACTATACATCCATATAGACATATATCCATGGTGACCTCCTGGGTAACTATACATCCATATAGACATATATCCATGGGGACCTCCTGGGTAACTATACATCCATATAGACATATATCCATGGGGACCTCCTAGGTAACTATACATCCATATAGACATATATCCATGGTGACCTCCTGGGTAACTATACATCCATATAGACATATATCCATGGTGACCTCCTGGGTAACTATACATCCATATAGACATATATCCATGGTGACCTCCTGGGTAACTATACATCCATATAGACATATATCCATGGTGACCTCCTGGGTAACTATACATCCATATAGACATATATCCATGGTGACCTCCTGGTAACTATACATCCATATAGAAATATATCCATGGTGACCTCCTGGGTAACTATACAGACATATATCCATGGTGACCTCCTGGGTAACTATACATCCATACAGACATATATCCATGGTGACCTCCTGGGTAACTATACATCCATATAGACATATATCCATGGTGACCTCCTGGGTAACTATACAGACATATATCCATGGTGACCTCCTGGGTAACTATACATCCATACAGACATATATCCATGGTGACCTCCTGGGTAACTATACATCCATATAGACATATATCCATGGTGACCTCCTGGGTAACTATACATCCATATAGACATATATCCATGGTGACCTCCTGGGTAACTATACATCCATATAGACATATATCCATGGTGACCGCCTGGGTAACTATACATCCATATAGACATATATCCATGGTGACTTCCTGGGTAACTATACATCCATATAGACATATATCCATGGTGACCTCCTGGGTAACTATACATCCATATAGACATATATCCATGGTGACCTCCTGGGTAACTATACATCCAGACATATGTCCAGGTGTATCGGGGGCTGAAGAGGAGCCAGTGGTAGCCTTCCTCCTGCCAGGGTTAATGTTGGGTGTAATGTCTGTATAATGTGTGTGTGTCCAGGTGTATCGGGGGCTGAAGAGGAGCCAGTGGTAGCCTTCCTCCTGCCAGGGTTAATGTTGGGTGTAATGTCTGTATAATGTGTGTGTGTCCAGGTGTATCAGGCTGAAGAGGAGCCAGTGGTAGTCTTCCTCCTGCCAGGGTTAATGTTGTGTGTAATGTCTGTATAATGTGTGTGTGTCCAGGTGTATCGGGGGCTGAAGAGGAGCCAGTGGTAGCCTTCCTCCTGCCAGGGTTAATGTTGGGTGTAATGTCTGTATAATGTGTGTGTTTCCAGGTGTATCGGGGGCTGAAGAGGAGACAGTGTTACCCCCCCTGCTGGCGGCGTTGGGTACTGTTTCTACTCCCAGGCCTGGCCTCAGCGCTGGTCGGTGTGTGTGTGTACGTGTTTGCCGAGACGGAGGACAACTACCTGTACACACACAGTCTCTGGCACGTCCTGGTTGCCTCTAGTGTGGTGTTCCTGCTGCCTCCCAGAGAGACAGAGTCTGTTAACACCTGGAGCTCTGGAGTCTGTGGTTACACACTCTGCCACAGCACCAAGGAGGAATTATACACCGTTACCTGACCCTGGACCTGTGGTTACACACTCTGCCACGGCACCAAGAAGGAACTATACACTGTTACCTGACCCTGGACCTGTGGTTACACACTCTGCCACAGCACCAAGGAGGAATTATACACCGTTACCTGACCCTGGACCTGTGGTTACACACTCTGCCACGGCACCAAGGAGGAATTATACACCGTTACCTGACCCTGGACCTGTGGTTACACACTCTGCCACAGCACCAAGGAGGAATTATACACCGTTACCTGACCCTGGACCTGTGGTTACCAACTATACACTGTTACCTGACCCTGGACCTGTGGTTACCAACTATACACTGTCTCATAGGTATCAGGGCTGTGATATACCAATATTGACAGATGTTTCCATGGAAACAATGAAAACTCTTTAGTCCTTTTAAAAACCCGCTGGGTGTAAAATATAGTGTGCTATAGTTTGGAAAATAAATACATGGGACTGGATGACAACATAATGATGTTTGTCTCCAACATTAGGGCTGTTTTCCTAAAGAGCTTCAATCTTCTTGGTGTTTTGTTTCCTTGCCACGGTACTATGGAGTATCCCAGTACTGGGATGGTCCCAGCCCTGCTAGGGTTAGGGCTAACCCTAACCCTAACCCCAACCCCAACCCCAACCCCAACCCTAACCCTAACCCCAACCCCAACCCTAACCCTAACCCAATCTTCTTGGTGTTTTGTTTCCTTGCCACGGTACTATGGAGTATCCCAGTACTGGGATGGTCCCAGCCCTGCATACTATGGAGTATCCCAGTACTGGGATGGTCCCAGCCCTGCATACTATGGAGTATCCCAGTACTGGGATGGTCCCAGCCCTGCATACTATGGAGTATCCCAGTACTGGGATGGTCCCAGCCCTGCATACTATGGAGTATCCCAGTACTGGGATGGTCCCAGCCCTGCATACTATGGAGTATCCCAGTACTGGGATGGTCCCAGCCCTGCATACTATGGAGTATCCCAGTACTGGGATGGTCCCAGCCCTGCATACTATGGAGTATCCCAGTACTGGGATGGTCCCAGCCCTGCATACTATGGAGTATCCCAGTACTGGGATGGTCCCAGCCCTGCTAGGGTTAGGGTTAGGGCTAACCCTAACCCTAACCCTAACCCTATGGAGTATCCGAGTACTGGGATGGGCCCAGCTCTGCTAGGGTTAGGGTTAGGGCTAACCCTAACCCTAACCCTAACCCTAACCCTAACCCAATCTTCTTGGTGTTTTGTTTCCTTGCCACGGTACTATGGAGTATCCCAGTACTGGGATGGTCCCAGCCCTGCATACTATGGAGTATCCCAGTACTGGGATGGTCCCAGCTCTGCATACTATGGAGTATCCCAGTACTGGGATGGTCCCAACTCTGCATACTATGGAGTATCCCAGTACTGGTATGGTCCCAGCCCTGCATACTATGGAGTATCCCAGTACTGGTATGGTCCCAGCTCTGCATACTATGGAGTATCCCAGTACTGGTATGGTCCCAGCTCTGCATACTATGGAGTATCCCAGTACTGGGATGGTCCCAGCTCTGCTAGCTGGATGGATATAATAATATGGCAGATATTTCTAGTCAAGGATATAAATGTTTTCACAATAATATATTTATAGTTGATCTATCCCCGTATGACATCACACTTCCTGCTTATCCATCATGCCTTGCTCCTCCCCTTTCCTGCTTTAGTTTAGATTCACTACTAGAGAGATAAAGACTGCTAGTTAAAGCTGGGATGTTCAATGGTATAGATCAGGCCTCTCCTTCTAATAAGGGACTGATTCAGACCTGTTTATAGATCAGGCCTCTCCTTCTAATAAGGGACTGATTCAGACCTGTTATAGATCAGGCCTCTCCTTCTAATAAGGGACTGATTCAGACCTGTTATAGATCAGGCCTCTCCTTCTAATAAGGGACTGATTCAGACCTGTTATAGATCAGGCCTCTCCTTCTAATAAGGGACTGATTCAGACCTGTTATAGATCAGGCCTCTCCTTCTAATAAGGGACTGATTCAGACCTGTTATAGATCAGGCCTCTCCTTCTAATAAGGGACTGATTCAGACCTGTTATAGATCAGGCCTCTCCTTCTAATAAGGGACTGATTCAGACCTGTTTATAGATCAGGCCTCTCCTTCTAATAAGGGACTGATTCAGACCTGTTATAGATCAGGCCTCTCCTTCTAATAAGGGACTGATTCAGACCTGTTTATAGATCAGGCCTCTCCTTCTAATAAGGGACTGATTCAGACCTGTTTATAGATCAGGCCTCTCCTTCTAATAAGGGACTGATTCAGACCAGGGACACCAGGTGAGTGTAATTACCTAGCAGAAACAGAAGTGTTTCTGTCCTCCAGGACCAGAAGTGTTTCTGTCCTCAGGACCAGAAGTGTTTCTGTCCTCAGGACCAGAAGTGTTTCTGTCCTCAGGACCAGAAGTGTTTCTGTCCTCCAGGACCAGAAGTGTTTCTGTCCTCCAGGACCAGAAGTGTTTCTGTCCTCAGGACCAGAAGTGTTTCTGTCCTCAGGACCAGAAGTGTTTCTGTCCTCCAGGACCAGAAGTGTTTCTGTCCTCCAGGACCAGAAGTGTTTCTGTCCTCCAGGACCAGAAGTGTTTCTGTCCTCAGGACCAGAAGTGTTTCTGTCCTCAGGACCAGAAGTGTTTCTGTCCTCAGGACCAGAAGTGTTTCTGTTCTCCAGGACCAGAACTGAACAGCCCTGAGTTAAAGGAATAGTGCAAGATTCTAGCAATGAAGCTGTTTCTCTCACAGATCCAGTTTATGTCTCTGTGCAGTTTGAAGGAGGTTAAAGGTAGTTTCACGAAGCCAATGCTAACTAGCATTAGCACAATGACTGGAAGTCTACCAGTACAGCTAGCACCTGTAGACTCGCGGTATCTGTCTTGATTCAAACACTATAATGTCTTGGTATATTTGCTCATAGTAACCCTTACCCCAATACACTGGTACTAGGCTATATCATACTCATAGTAACCCTTACCCTTGAGCGAGGCAGTTAACCCCCAACAACAACTGCTCCCCGGGTGCCGATGATGTGAACGTCGATTAAGGCAGCCCCCTGCAACATTTGGGTTGAAGGCATTCAGCTGTGCAGCTGACTATGTTTCCCTTTCCCTTCCCCACACCTCAATGGGCCCTGTTCCAATTCTATATCCTCTCTTCCTTCTCCTTAAAGCACCTTCATGACTTAAGTGTAATAATGTCATTTTAATGACATCTAAATGTAATTTGTCTAGAGGTCTTTCTCTGAATCAGATTGTGTACGCAGTGCCTCTCCACCCTGTGTTCTGCAGGACCTGTTCCACCACACCTCTTATTTCCTGGTCATACTGCTTCTATGTCACAATGATATTCAGTTAGAATTAAGCATTTTAATGTTCTGGTGTTGAGTTAATAATGATCATGTTTAGAATGTTTTAATGTTCTGGTGTTGGTTAATAATGATCATGTTTAGAATGTTTTAATGTTCTGGTGTTGGTTAATAATGATCATGTTTAGAATGTTTTAAGGTTCTGGTGTTGGTTAATAATGATCATGTTTTTATGTTCTGAAAGAGTTTTTAATCCCTCATGATCACATGTTATGTTAATGAGATGTTAATTGGATGTTTCTGATATGGTAAATATATGTTAATTTACACAGGGATGCTGATAGCCTTTGCATCTTTTATGTCCGTGTCTGGACATTCTACAGTGTGTCTGGACATTCTACAGTGTGTCTGGACATTCTACAGTGTATCTGGACATTCTACAGTGTGTCTGGACATTCTACAGTGTGTCTGGACATTCTACAGTGTGTCTGGACATTCTACAGTGTGTCTGGACATTCTACAGTGTGTCTGGACATTCTACAGTGTGTCTGGACATTCTACAGTGTGTCTGGACATTCTACAGTGTGTCTGGACATTCTACAGTGTATCTGGACATTCTACAGTGTGTCTAGACATTCTACAGTGTGTCTGGACATTCTACAGTGTGTCTAGACATTCTACAGTGTGTCTGGACATTCTACAGTGTGTCTGGACATTCTACAGTGTGTCTAGACATTATACAGTGTGTCTGGACATTCTACAGTGTATCTGGACATTCTACAGTGTGTCTGGACATTCTACAGTGTGTCTGGACATTCTACAGTGTGTCTGGACATTCTACAGTGTGTCTAGACATTCTACACTGTATCTGGACATTCTACAGCGTGTCTGGACATTCTACAGTGTGTCTGGACATTCTACAGTGTGTCTAGACATTCTACAGTGTGTCTGGACATTCTACAGTGTGTCTGGACATTCTACAGTGTGTCTGGACATTCTACAGTGTGTCTGGACATTCTACACTGTATCTGGACATTCTACAGTGTGTCTGGACATTCTACAGTGTGTCTGGACATTCTACAGTGTGTCTGGACATTCTACAGTGTATCTGGACATTCTACAGTGTGTCTAGACATTCTACACTGTATCTGGACATTCTACAGTGTGTCTGGACATTCTACAGTGTGTCTGGACATTCTACAGTTTGTCTGGACATTCTACAGTGTGTCTGGACATTCTACAGTGTGTCTGGACATTCTACAGTGTGTCTGGACATTCTACAGTGTGTCTGGACATTCTACAGTGTGTCTGGACATTCTACAGTGTGTCTGGACATTCTACAGTGTGTCTGGACATTCTACAGTGTGTCTAGACATTCTACAGTGTGTCTGGACATTCTACAGTGTGTCTGGACATTCTACAGTGTGTCTGGACATTCTACAGTGTGTCTGGACATTCTACAGTGTGTCTGGACATTCTACAGTGTGTCTGGACATTCTACAGTGTGTCTGGACATTCTACAGTGTGTCTAGACATTCTACAGTGTGTCTGGACATTCTACAGTGTGTCTGGACATTCTACAGTGTGTCTGGACATTCTACAGTGTGCTCTGGACATTCTACAGTGTGTCTGGACATTCTACAGTGTGTCTGGACATTCTACAGTGTGTCTGGACATTCTACAGTGTGTCTGGACATTCTACAGTGTGTCTGGACATTCTACAGTGTGTCTAGACATTCTACAGTGTGTCTGGACATTCTACAGTGTGTCTGGACATTCTACAGTGTGTCTGGACATTCTACAGTGTGTCTAGACATTCTACACTGTATCTGGACATTCTACAGTGTGTCTGGACATTCTACAGTGTGTCTGGACATTCTACAGTGTGTCTGGACATTCTACAGTGTGTCTGGACATTCTACAGTGTGTCTAGACATTCTACAGTGTGTCTGGACATTCTACAGTGTGTCTGGACATTCTACAGTGTGTCTGGACATTCTACAGTGTGTCTGGACATTCTACAGTGTGTCTGGACATTCTACAGTGTGTCTGGACATTCTACAGTGTGTCTGGACATTCTACAGTGTGTCTGGACATTCTACAGTGTGTCTGGACATTCTACAGTGTGTCTGGACATTCTACAGTGTGTCTGGACATTCTACAGTGTGTCTAGACATTCTACAGTGTGTCTGGACATTCTACAGTGTGTCTGGACATTCTACAGTGTGTCTGGACATTCTACAGTGTGTCTGGACATTCTACAGTGTGTCTGGACATTCTACAGTGTGTCTGGACATTCTACAGTGTGTCTGGACATTCTACAGTGTGTCTGGACATTCTACAGTGTGTCTGGACATTCTACAGTGTGTCTGGACATTCTACAGTGTGTCTGGACATTCTACAGTGTGTCTGGACATTCTACAGTGTGTCTGGACATTCTACAGTGTGTCTGGACATTCTACAGTGTGTCTGGACATTCTACAGTGTGTCTGGACATTCTACAGTGTGTCTGGACATTCTACAGTGTGTCTGGACATTCTACAGTGTGTCTGGACATTCTACAGTGTGTCTGGACATTCTACAGTGTGTCTGGACATTCTACAGTGTGTCTGGACATTCTACAGTGTGTCTGGACATTCTACAGTGTGTCTGGACATTCTACAGTGTGTCTGGACATTCTACAGTGTGTCTGGACATTCTACAGTGTGTCTGGACATTCTACAGTGTGTCTGGACATTCTACAGTGTGTCTGGACATTCTACAGTGTGTCTGGACATTCTACAGTGTGTCTGGACATTCTACAGTGTGTCTGGACATTCTACAGTGTGTCTAGACATTCTACACTGTATCTGGACATTCTACAGTGTGTCTGGACATTCTACAGTGTGTCTGGACATTCTACAGTGTGTCTAGACATTCTACAGTGTGTCTGGACATTCTACAGTGTGTCTGGACATTCTACAGTGTGTCTAGACATTCTACAGTGTGTCTGGACATTCTACAGTGTGTCTGGACATTCTACAGTGTGTCTGGACATTCTACAGTGTGTCTGGACATTCTACAGTGTGTCTGGACATTCTACAGTGTGTCTGGACATTCTACAGTGTGTCTGGACATTCTACAGTGTGTCTGGACATTCTACAGTGTGTCTGGACATTCTACAGTGTGTCTGGACATTCTACAGTGTGTCTGGACATTCTACAGTGTGTCTGGACATTCTACAGTGTGTCTGGACATTCTACAGTGTGTCTGGACATTCTACAGTGTGTATGGACATTCTACAGTGTATCTGGACATTCTACAGTGTGTCTGGACATTCTACAGTGTGTCTGGACATTCTACAGTGTGTCTGGACATTCTACAGTGTGTCTGGACATTCTACAGTGTGTCTGGACATTCTACAGTTTATCTGGACATTTTACATTTACATTTAAGCCATTTAGCAGACGCTCTTATCCAGAGCGACTTACAAATTGGTGCATTCAACTTAGGATAGCCAGTGGGACAACCACATCTTGATCACAGTAAGTACACTTCTTCAAACAAGCAGCTGTGAGCAAAGTCAGTGCAATCAGGGACAACCACATCTCGATCACAATAAGTACATTTCTTTAAACAAGTCAGTGCTAGCAGGTGAAATAAGTCAGGTGTTAGTTTAGATAAAAGACAGTGGTAGTAAAGGGGGGGTGGAAGGATTACTATTATCCTATTCCAGGTATTCCTTAAAGAGGTGGGGTTTCAAGTGTCTCCGGAAGGTGGTCAGTGACTCCGCTGTCCTGGCGTCGTGGGGGAGCTGGTTCCACCATTGGGGTGCCAGAGCAGCGAATAGCTTTGACTGGGCTGAGCGGGAACTGTGCTTCCGTAGAGGTAGGGGGGCTAACAGGCCAGAGGTGGATGAACGTAGTGCCCTCGTTTGGGTGTAGGGACTGATCAGAGCCTGAAGGTAAGGAGGTGCCGTTCCCCTCACAGCTCCGTAAGGCAAGCACCATGGTCTTGTAGTAGATGCGAGCTGCATTCTACAGTGTGTCTGGACATTCTACAGTGTGTCTGGACATTCTACCGTGTGTCTGGACATTCTACAGTGTGTCTGGACATTCTACAGTGTGTCTGGACATTCTACAGTGTCTGGACATTCTACCGTGTGTCTGGACATTCTACCGTGTGTCTGGACATTCTACAGTGTGTCTAGACATTCTACAGTGTGTCTGGACATTCTACAGTGTGTCTGGACATTCTACAGTGTGTCTGGACATTCTACCGTGTGTCTGGACATTCTACAGTGTGTCTGGACATTCTACAGTGTGTCTGGACATTCTACAGTGTGTCTGGACATTCTACAGTGTGTCTGGACATTCTACAGTGTCTGGACATTCTACCGTGTGTCTGGACATTCTACAGTGTGTCTGGACATTCTACAGTGTATCTGGACATTCTACAGTGTGTCTGGACATTCTACAGTGTGTCTGGACATTCTACAGTGTGTCTGGACATTCTACAGTGTGTCTGGACATTCTACAGTTTGTCTGGACATTCTACAGTGTGTCTGGACATTCTACAGTGTACATTCTAGAGGTGTGTCTGGGTGCAGGGTTTTGCTTCAGCCAAAGCAGTGATGTAAATGTGACGAACCCTACCACTGTATGACAGATGCATTACGATGTTGGACAAATACACTAAGATTGATCTGATTGAAGTTTAAGTTCTGAAATGACATGTTCATCTTTGGTTCCTGTAGTCTACTTCCTGTTACAGATTGGGATGTTTCCATTGTGCCCTTCCATCCTGGTCTCCGTAGCAACATGATCTAGTACAGTAGTACTCTTTCCACAGGGTTTTTATGGGATGTCTCAGTTGTGTGATGCTGCTCAGCCCTGATTGGTGTGTGTTTGTGTGTGATCCACCAGAGGAAATCAGATTGGAGGATTACCCATAATCCCTGGTGCAGAGTGCTCATCTGGCCCACAGTGTGTGTGTGTGTGTGTTAATCTGTTTTACCTCCATTAGGGAATCTGATGGATTCTCTGGACCGGCAGGGCTGTTAAATAATGAAAATAACCTCTTCCTCACCTTAACACACAGTAGCATGAATAGAACCTCTTCCTCACGTTAACACGGCGGCAGGTAGCTCTTAGTGCGTTAACACTTTCCAGTAACAGCTGAATAGAACCTCTTCCCTCAGCCCTTAACACACAGTAACATGAATAGAACCTCTTCCTCACGCTTAACACACAGTAACATGAATAGAACCTCTTCCTCACGTTAACACACAGTAACATGAATAGAACCTCTTCCTCACTTAACACACAGTAACATGAATAGAACCTCTTCCTCACCTTAACACACACAGTAACATGAATAGAACCTCTTCCTCACCTTAACACACAGTAACATGAATAGAACCTCTTCCTCACCTTAACACACAGTAACATGAATAGAACCTCTTCCTCACCTTAACACACAAGTAACATGAATAGAACCTCTTCCTCACCTTAACACACAGTAACATGAATAGAACCTCTTCCTCACGTTAACACACAGTAACATGAATAGAACCTCTTCCTCACGTTAACACACAGTAACATGAATAGAACCTCTTCCTCACCTTAACACACAGTAACATGAATAGAACCTCTTCCTCACCTTAACACACAGTAACATGAATAGAACCTCTTCCTCACGTTAACACACAGTAACATGAATAGAACCTCTTCCTCACCTTAACACACAGTAACATGAATAGAACCTCTTCCTCACCTTAACACACAGTAACATGAATAGAACCTCTTCCTCACCTTAACACACAGTAACATGAATAGAACCTCTTCCTCACGTTAACACACAGTAACATGAATAGAACCTCTTCCTCACCTTAACACACAGTAACATGAATAGAACCTCTTCCTCACGTTAACACACAGTAACATGAATAGAACCTCTTCCTCACCTTAACACACAGTAACATGAATAGAACCTCTTCCTCACCTTAACACACAGTAACATGAATAGAACCTCTTCCTCACGTTAACACACAGTAACATGAATAGAACCTCTTCCTCACCTTAACACACAGTAACATGAATAGAACCTCTTCCTCACCTTAACACACAGTAACATGAATAGAACCTCTTCCTCACGTTAACACACAGTAACATGAATAGAACCTCTTCCTCACCTTAACACACAGTAACATGAATAGAACCTCTTCCTCACCTTAACACACAGTAACATGAATAGAACCTCTTCCTCACGTTAACACACAGTAACATGAATAGAACCTCTTCCTCACCTTAACACACAGTAACATGAATAGAACCTCTTCCTCACGTTAACACACAGTAACATGAATAGAACCTCTTCCTCACCTTAACACACAGTAACATGAATAGAACCTCTTCCTCACCTTAACACACAGTAACATGAATAGAACCTCTTCCTCACGTTAACACACAGTAACATGAATAGAACCTCTTCCTCACGTTAACACACAGTAACATGAATAGAACCTCTTCCTCACCTTAACACACAGTAACATGAATAGAACCTCTTCCTCACGTTAACACACAGTAACATGAATAGATCCTCTTCCTCACGTTAACACACAGTAACATGAATAGAACCTCTTCCTCACCTTAACACACAGTAACATGAATAGAACCTCTTCCTCACCTTAACACACAGTAACATGAATAGAACCTCTTCCTCACCTTAACACACAGTAACATGAATAGAACCTCTTCCTCACGTTAACACACACAGTACCATGAATAGAACCTCTTCCTCACCTTAACACACACAGTAACATGAATAGAACCTCTTCCTCACCTTAACACACAGTAACATGAATAGAACCTCTTCCTCACCTTAACACACAGTAACATGAATAGAACCTCTTCCTCACCTTAACACACAGTAACATGAATAGAACCTCTTCCTCACCTTAACACACAGTAACATGAATAGAACCTCTTCCTCACCTTAACACACAGTAACATGAATAGAACCTCTTCCTCACCTTAACACACAGTAACATGAATAGAACCTCTTCCTCACCTTAACACACAGTAACATGAATAGAACCTCTTCCTCACCTTAACACACACAGTAACATGAATAGAACCTCTTCCTCACGTTAACACACAGTAACATGAATAGAACCTCTTCCTCACGTTAACACACAGTAACATGAATAGAACCTCTTCCTCACCTTAACACACAGTAACATGAATAGAACCTCTTCCTCACCTTAACACACACAGTAACATGAATAGAACCTCTTCCTCACCTTAACACACAGTAACATGAATAGAACCTCTTCCTCACCTTAACACACAGTAACATGAATAGAACCTCTTCCTCACCTTAACACACAGTAACATGAATAGAACCTCTTCCTCACCTTAACACACAGTAACATGAATAGAACCTCTTCCTCACCTTAACACACAGTAACATGAATAGAACCTCTTCCTCACCTTAACACACAGTAACATGAATAGAACCTCTTCCTCACCTTAACACACACAGTAACATGAATAGAACCTCTTCCTCACCTTAACACACAGTAACATGAATAGAACCTCTTCCTCACGTTAACACACAGTAACATGAATAGAACCTCTTCCTCACCTTAACACACAGTAACATGAATAGAACCTCTTCCTCACCTTAACACACACAGTAACATGAATAGAACCTCTTCCTCACCTTAACACACAGTAACATGAATAGAACCTCTTCCTCACCTTAACACACACAGTAACATGAATAGAACCTCTTCCTCACCTTAACACACACAGTAACATGAATAGAACCTCTTCCTCACGTTAACACACAGTAACATGAATAGAACCTCTTCCTCACCTTAACACACAGTAACATGAATAGAACCTCTTCCTCACCTTAACACACAGTAACATGAATAGAACCTCTTCCTCACCTTAACACACAGTAACATGAATAGAACCTCTTCCTCACGTTAACACACAGTAACATGAATAGAACCTCTTCCTCACGTTAACACACAGTAACATGAATAGAACCTCTTCCTCACCTTAACACACAGTAACATGAATAGAACCTCTTCCTCACCTTAACACACAGTAACATGAATAGAACCTCTTCCTCACGTTAACACACAGTAACATGAATAGAACCTCTTCCTCACGTTAACACACAGTAACATGAATAGAACCTCTTCCTCACCTTAACACACAGTAACATGAATAGAACCTCTTCCTCACCTTAACACACACAGTAACATGAATAGAACCTCTTCCTCACCTTAACACACAGTAACATGAATAGAACCTCTTCCTCACGTTAACACACAGTAACATGAATAGAACCTCTTCCTCACCTTAACACACAGTAACATGAATAGAACCTCTTCCTCACCTTAACACACAGTAACATGAATAGAACCTCTTCCTCACGTTAACACACACAGTAACATGAATAGAACCTCTTCCTCACCTTAACACACAGTAACATGAATAGAACCTCTTCCTCACGTTAACACACACAGTAACATGAATAGAACCTCTTCCTCACCTTAACACACAGTAACATGAATAGAACCTCTTCCTCACCTTAACACACAGTAACATGAATAGAACCTCTTCCTCACCTTAACACACACAGTAACATGAATAGAACCTCTTCCTCACGTTAACACACAGTAACATGAATAGAACCTCTTCCTCACCTTAACACACAGTAACATGAATAGAACCTCTTCCTCACCTTAACACACACAGTAACATGAATAGAACCTCTTCCTCACCTTAACACACAGTAACATGAATAGAACCTCTTCCTCACGTTAACACACAGTAACATGAATAGAACCTCTTCCTCACGTTAACACACAGTAACATGAATAGAACCTCTTCCTCACCTTAACACACAGTAACATGAATAGAACCTCTTCCTCACGTTAACACACACAGTAACATGAATAGAACCTCTTCCTCACGTTAACACACAGTAACATGAATAGAACCTCTTCCTCACCTTAACACACACAGTAACATGAATAGAACCTCTTCCTCACCTTAACACACAGTAACATGAATAGAACCTCTTCCTCACCTTAACACACAGTAACATGAATAGAACCTCTTCCTCACCTTAACACACACAGTAACATGAATAGAACCTCTTCCTCACCTTAACACACAGTAACATGAATATAACCTCTTCCTCACGTTAACACACAGTAACATGAATAGAACCTCTTCCTCACCTTAACACACACAGTAACATGAATAGAACCTCTTCCTCACCTTAACACACACAGTAACATGAATAGAACCTCTTCCTCACGTTAACACACACAGTAACATGAATAGAACCTCTTCCTCACCTTAACACACACAGTAACATGAATAGAACCTCTTCCTCACGTTAACACACAGTAACATGAATAGAACCTCTTCCTCACCTTAACACACAGTAACATGAATAGAACCTCTTCCTCACCTTAACACACAGTAACATGAATAGAACCTCTTCCTCACGTTAACACACAGTAACATGAATAGAACCTCTTCCTCACCTTAACACACAGTAACATGAATAGAACCTCTTCCTCACCTTAACACACACAGTAACATGAATAGAACCTCTTCCTCACCTTAACACACAGTAACATGAATAGAACCTCTTCCTCACGTTAACACACACAGTAACATGAATAGAACCTCTTCCTCACCTTAACACACAGTAACATGAATAGAACCTCTTCCTCACCTTAACACACAGTAACATGAATAGAACCTCTTCCTCACCTTAACACACAGTAACATGAATAGAACCTCTTCCTCACCTTAACACACAGTAACATGAATAGAACCTCTTCCTCACGTTAACACACACAGTAACATGAATAGAACCTCTTCCTCACGTTAACACACAGTAACATGAATAGAACCTCTTCCTCACCTTAACACACACAGTAACATGAATAGAACCTCTTCCTCACCTTAACACACACAGTAACATGAATAGAACCTCTTCCTCACCTTAACACACAGTAACATGAATAGAACCTCTTCCTCACGTTAACACACAGTAACATGAATAGAACCTCTTCCTCACCTTAACACACACAGTAACATGAATAGAACCTCTTCCTCACCTTAACACACAGTAACATGAATAGAACCTCTTCCTCACGTTAACACACAGTAACATGAATAGAACCTCTTCCTCACGTTAACACACAGTAACATGAATAGAACCTCTTCCTCACGTTAACACACAGTAACATGAATAGAACCTCTTCCTCACCTTAACACACAGTAACATGAATATAACCTCTTCCTCACCTTAACACACAGTAACATGAATAGAACCTCTTCCTCACGTTAACACACACGTAACATGAATAGAACCTCTTCCTCACCTTAACACACACAGTAACATGAATAGAACCTCTTCCTCACCTTAACACACAGTAACATGAATAGAACCTCTTCCTCACCTTAACACACAGTAACATGAATAGAACCTCTTCCTCACCTTAACACACAGTAACATGAATAGAACCTCTTCCTCACCTTAACACACAGTAACATGAATAGAACCTCTTCCTCACCTTAACACACACGTAACATGAATAGAACCTCTTCCTCACCTTAACACACAGTAACATGAATAGAACCTCTTCCTCACGTTAACACACACAGTAACATGAATAGAACCTCTTCCTCACCTTAACACACAGTAACATGAATAGAACCTCTTCCTCACCTTAACACACAGTAACATGAATAGAACCTCTTCCTCACCTTAACACACAGTAACATGAATAGAACCTCTTCCTCACGTTAACACACAGTAACATGAATAGAACCTCTTCCTCACCTTAACACACAGTAACATGAATATAACCTCTTCCTCACCTTAACACACAGTAACATGAATAGAACCTCTTCCTCACCTTAACACACAGTAACATGAATAGAACCTCTTCCTCACCTTAACACACAGTAACATGAATAGAACCTCTTCCTCACGTTAACACACAGTAACATGAATAGAACCTCTTCCTCACCTTAACACACACAGTAACATGAATAGAACCTCTTCCTCACCTTAACACACAGTAACATGAATAGAACCTCTTCCTCACCTTAACACACAGTAACATGAATAGAACCTCTTCCTCACCTTAACACACACAGTAACATGAATAGAACCTCTTCCTCACGTTAACACACAGTAACATGAATAGAACCTCTTCCTCACGTTAACACACAGTAACATGAATAGAACCTCTTCCTCACCTTAACACACAAGTAACATGAATAGAACCTCTTCCTCACGTTAACACACAGTAACATGAATAGAACCTCTTCCTCACGTTAACACACACGTAACATGAATAGAACCTCTTCCTCACGTTAACACACAGTAACATGAATAGAACCTCTTCCTCACGTTAACACACAGTAACATGAATAGAACCTCTTCCTCACGTTAACACACAGTAACATGAATAGAACCTCTTCCTCACGTTAACACACAAGTAACATGAATAGAACCTCTTCCTCACCTTAACACACAGTAACATGAATAGAACCTCTTCCTCACCTTAACACACAGTAACATGAATAGAACCTCTTCCTCACGTTAACACACAGTAACATGAATAGAACCTCTTCCTCACCTTAACACACAGTAACATGAATAGAACCTCTTCCTCACCTTAACACACAGTAACATGAATAGAACCTCTTCCTCACCTTAACACACAGTAACATGAATAGAACCTCTTCCTCACCTTAACACACAGTAACATGAATAGAACCTCTTCCTCACCTTAACACACAGTAACATGAATAGAACCTCTTCCTCACCTTAACACACAGTAACATGAATAGAACCTCTTCCTCACCTTAACACACAGTAACATGAATAGAACCTCTTCCTCACGTTAACACACACGGTAACATGAATAGAACCTCTTCCTCACCTTAACACACACAGTAACATGAATATAACCTCTTCCTCACGTTAACACACTGTAACATGAATAGAACCTCTTCCTCACCTTAACACACACAGTAACATGAATAGAACCTCTTCCTCACGTTAACACACACGTAACATGAATAGAACCTCTTCCTCACCTTAACACACTGTAACATGAATAGAACCTCTTCCTCACCTTAACACACAGTAACATGAATAGAACCTCTTCCTCACGTTAACACACACGGTAACATGAATAGAACCTCTTCCTCACCTTAACACACAGTAACATGAATAGAACCTCTTCCTCACCTTAACACACAGTAACATGAATAGAACCTCTTCCTCACCTTAACACACAGTAACATGAATAGAACCTCTTCCTCACCTTAACACACAGTAACATGAATAGAACCTCTTCCTCACGTTAACACACAGTAACATGAATAGAACCTCTTCCTCACCTTAACACACACAGTAACATGAATAGAACCTCTTCCTCACCTTAACACACACAGTAACATGAATAGAACCTCTTCCTCACCTTAACACACAGTAACATGAATAGAACCTCTTCCTCACCTTAACACACACAGTAACATGAATAGAACCTCTTCCTCACGTTAACACACAGTAACATGAATAGAACCTCTTCCTCACGTTAACACACAGTAACATGAATAGAACCTCTTCCTCACCTTAACACACAGTAACATGAATAGAACCTCTTCCTCACCTTAACACACAGTAACATGAATAGAACCTCTTCCTCACCTTAACACACAAGTAACATGAATAGAACCTCTTCCTCACCTTAACACACACAGTAACATGAATAGAACCTCTTCCTCACCTTAACACACAGTAACATGAATAGAACCTCTTCCTCACCTTAACACACAGTAACATGAATAGAACCTCTTCCTCACCTTAACACACACAGTAACATGAATAGAACCTCTTCCTCACCTTAACACACAGTAACATGAATAGAACCTCTTCCTCACCTTAACACACACAGTAACATGAATAGAACCTCTTCCTCACCTTAACACACAAGTAACATGAATAGAACCTCTTCCTCACCTTAACACACAGTAACATGAATAGAACCTCTTCCTCACCTTAACACACAGTAACATGAATAGAACCTCTTCCTCACGTTAACACACAGTAACATGAATAGAACCTCTTCCTCACCTTAACACACAGTAACATGAATATAACCTCTTCCTCACCTTAACACACAGTAACATGAATAGAACCTCTTCCTCACCTTAACACACACAGTAACATGAATAGAACCTCTTCCTCACCTTAACACACAGTAACATGAATAGAACCTCTTCCTCACCTTAACACACAGTAACATGAATAGAACCTCTTCCTCACGTTAACACACAGTAACATGAATAGAACCTCTTCCTCACCTTAACACACAGTAACATGAATATAACCTCTTCCTCACGTTAACACACAGTAACATGAATAGAACCTCTTCCTCACCTTAACACACACAGTAACATGAATAGAACCTCTTCCTCACCTTAACACACAGTAACATGAATAGAACCTCTTCCTCACCTTAACACACAGTAACATGAATAGAACCTCTTCCTCACGTTAACACACAGTAACATGAATAGAACCTCTTCCTCACCTTAACACACACAGTAACATGAATAGAACCTCTTCCTCACGTTAACACACAGTAACATGAATAGAACCTCTTCCTCACCTTAACACACAGTAACATGAATAGAACCTCTTCCTCACCTTAACACACAGTAACATGAATAGAACCTCTTCCTCACGTTAACACACAGTAACATGAATAGAACCTCTTCCTCACGTTAACACACAGTAACATGAATAGAACCTCTTCCTCACCTTAACACACACAGTAACATGAATAGAACCTCTTCCTCACCTTAACACACAGTAACATGAATAGAACCTCTTCCTCACGTTAACACACAGTAACATGAATAGAACCTCTTCCTCACCTTAACACACACAGTAACATGAATAGAACCTCTTCCTCACCTTAACACACACAGTAACATGAATATAACCTCTTCCTCACGTTAACACACAGTAACATGAATAGAACCTCTTCCTCACCTTAACACACACAGTAACATGAATAGATCCTCTTCCTCACCTTAACACACACAGTAACATGAATAGAACCTCTTCCTCACCTTAACACACAGTAACATGAATAGAACCTCTTCCTCACCTTAACACACACAGTAACATGAATATAACCTCTTCCTCACGTTAACACACAGTAACATGAATAGAACCTCTTCCTCACCTTAACACACAGTAACATGAATAGAACCTCTTCCTCACCTTAACACACAGTAACATGAATAGAACCTCTTCCTCACCTTAACACACACAGTAACATGAATAGAACCTCTTCCTCACCTTAACACACACAGTAACATGAATATAACCTCTTCCTCACGTTAACACACAGTAACATGAATAGAACCTCTTCCTCACCTTAACACACAGTAACATGAATAGAACCTCTTCCTCACGTTAACACACAGTAACATGAATAGAACCTCTTCCTCACGTTAACACATAGTAACATGAATAGAACCTCTTCCTCACGTTAACACACAGTAACATGAATAGAACCTCTTCCTCACCTTAACACACACAGTAACATGAATAGAACCTCTTCCTCACCTTAACACACAGTAACATGAATAGAACCTCTTCCTCACCTTAACACACACAGTAACATGAATAGAACCTCTTCCTCACCTTAACACACAGTAACATGAATAGAACCTCTTCCTCACCTTAACACACAGTAACATGAATAGAACCTCTTCCTCACGTTAACACACAGTAACATGAATAGAACCTCTTCCTCACCTTAACACACAGTAACATGAATAGAACCTCTTCCTCACCTTAACACACAGTAACATGAATAGAACCTCTTCCTCACCTTAACACACAGTAACATGAATAGAACCTCTTCCTCACCTTAACACACAGTAACATTAATAGAACCTCTTCCTCACCTTAACACACAGTAACATGAATAGAACCTCTTCCTCACGTTAACACACACAGTAACATGAATAGAACCTCTTCCTCACCTTAACACACAGTAACATGAATAGAACCTCTTCCTCACCTTAACACACAGTAACATGAATAGAACCTCTTCCTCACCTTAACACACAGTAACATGAATAGAACCTCTTCCTCACGTTAACACACAGTAACATGAATAGAACCTCTTCCTCACGTTAACACACACAGTAACATGAATAGAACCTCTTCCTCACCTTAACACACAGTAACATGAATATAACCTCTTCCTCACCTTAACACACAGTAACATGAATAGAACCTCTTCCTCACCTTAACACACACAGTAACATGAATAGAACCTCTTCCTCACCTTAACACACACAGTAACATGAATAGAACCTCTTCCTCACCTTAACACACACAGTAACATGAATAGAACCTCTTCCTCACCTTAACACACAGTAACATGAATAGAACCTCTTCCTCACCTTAACACACAGTAACATGAATAGAACCTCTTCCTCACGTTAACACACAGTAACATGAATAGAACCTCTTCCTCACCTTAACACACAGTAACATGAATAGAACCTCTTCCTCACCTTAACACACAGTAACATGAATAGAACCTCTTCCTCACGTTAACACACAGTAACATGAATAGAACCTCTTCCTCACCTTAACACACAGTAACATGAATAGAACCTCTTCCTCACCTTAACACACAGTAACATGAATAGAACCTCTTCCTCACGTTAACACACACAGTAACATGAATAGAACCTCTTCCTCACCTTAACACACAGTACCATGAATAGAACCTCTTCCTCACCTTAACACACAGTAACATGAATAGAACCTCTTCCTCACCTTAACACACACAGTAACATGAATAGAACCTCTTCCTCACCTTAACACACACAGTAACATGAATAGAACCTCTTCCTCACGTTAACACACAGTAACATGAATAGAACCTCTTCCTCACCTTAACACACACAGTAACATGAATAGATCCTCTTCCTCACGTTAACACACAGTAACATGAATAGAACCTCTTCCTCACGTTAACACACAGTAACATGAATAGAACCTCTTCCTCACCTTAACGCACAGTAACATGAATAGAACCTCTTCCTCACGTTAACACACTGTAACATGAATAGAACCTCATCCTCACGTTAACACACAGTAACATGAATAGAACCTCTTCCTCACCTTAACACACAGTAACATGAATAGAACCTCTTCCTCACCTTAACACACAGTAACATGAATAGAACCTCTTCCTCACGTTAACACACAGTAACATGAATAGAACCTCATCCTCACGTTAACACACAGTAACATGAATAGAACCTCTTCCTCACCTTAACACACAGTAACATGAATAGAACCTCTTCCTCACGTTAACACACAGTAACATGAATAGAACCTCATCCTCACGTTAACACACAGTAACATGAATAGAACCTCTTCCTCACCTTAACACACAGTAACATGAATAGAACCTCTTCCTCACCTTAACACACAGTAACATGAATAGAACCTCTTCCTCACCTTAACACACAGTAACATGAATAGAACCTCTTCCTCACCTTAACACACAGTAACATGAATAGAACCTCTTCCTCACGTTAACACACAGTAACATGAATAGAACCTCTTCCTCACGTTAACACACAGTAACATGAATAGAACCTCTTCCTCACCTTAACACACAGTAACATGAATAGAACCTCTTCCTCACCTTAACACACAGTAACATGAATAGAACCTCTTCCTCACGTTAACACACAGTAACATGAATAGAACCTCTTCCTCACGTTAACACACAGTAACATGAATAGAACCTCTTCCTCACGTTAACACACAGTAACATGAATAGAACCTCTTCCTCACCTTAACACACAGTAACATGAATAGAACCTCTTCCTCACGTTAACACACAGTAACATGAATAGAACCTCTTCCTCACGTTAACACACAGTAACATGAATAGAACCTCTTCCTCACCTTAACACACACAGTACCATGAATAGAACCTCTTCCTCACGTTAACACACAGTAACATGAATAGAACCTCTTCCTCACGTTAACACACAGTAACATGAATAGAACCTCTTCCTCACCTTAACACACACAGTACCATGAATAGAACCTCTTCCTCACGTTAACACACAGTAACATGAATAGATCCTCTTCCTCACCTTAATACACAGTAACATGAATAGATCCTCTTCCTCACGTTAACACACAGTAACATGAATAGAACCTCTTCCTCACCTTAACACACAGTAACATGAATAGAACCTCTTCCTCACCTTAACACACAGTAACATGAATAGAACCTCTTCCTCACCTTAACACACAGTAACATGAATAGAACCTCTTCCTCACCTTAACACACAGTAACATGAATAGAACCTCTTCCTCACGTTAACACACAGTAACATGAATAGAACCTCATCCTCACGTTAACACACAGTAACATGAATAGAACCTCTTCCTCACCTTAACACACAGTAACATGAATAGAACCTCTTCCTCACCTTAACACACAGTAACATGAATAGAACCTCTTCCTCACGTTAACACACAGTAACATGAATAGAACCTCTTCCTCACGTTAACACACAGTAACATGAATAGAACCTCTTCCTCACGTTAACACACAGTAACATGAATAGAACCTCTTCCTCACCTTAACACACAGTAACATGAATAGAACCTCTTCCTCACGTTAACACACAGTAACATGAATAGAACCTCTTCCTCACGTTAACACACAGTAACATGAATAGGACCTCTTCCTCACCTTAACACACACAGTACCATGAATAGAACCTCTTCCTCACGTTAACACACAGTAACATGAATAGAACCTCTTCCTCACCTTAACACACAGTAACATGAATAGAACCTCTTCCTCACGTTAACACACACAGTACCATGAATAGAACCTCTTCCTCACGTTAACACACAGTAACATGAATAGATCCTCTTCCTCACCTTAATACACAGTAACATGAATAGATCCTCTTCCTCACGTTAACACACAGTAACATGAATAGAACCTCTTCCTCACCTTAACACACAGTAACATGAATAGAACCTCTTCCTCACCTTAACACACAGTAACATGAATAGAACCTCTTCCTCACCTTAACACACAGTAACATGAATAGAACCTCTTCCTCACGTTAACACACAGTAACATGAATAGAACCTCTTCCTCACGTTAACACACAGTAACATGAATAGAACCTCTTCCTCACCTTAACACACAGTGACATGAATAGAACCTCTTCCTCACGTTAACACACAGTAACATGAATAGAACCTCTTCCTCACGTTAACACACAGTAACATGAATAGAACCTCTTCCTCACCTTAACACACACAGTAACATGAATAGAACCTCTTCCTCACCTTAACACACAGTAACATGAATAGAACCTCTTCCTCACGTTAACACACACAGTAACATGAATAGAACCTCTTCCTCACCTTAACACACAGTAACATGAATATAACCTCTTCCTCACGTTAACACACAGTAACATGAATAGAACCTCTTCCTCACCTTAACACACACAGTAACATGAATAGAACCTCTTCCTCACCTTAACACACAGTAACATGAATAGAACCTCTTCCTCACCTTAACACACAGTAACATGAATAGAACCTCTTCCTCACGTTAACACACAGTAACATGAATAGAACCTCTTCCTCACCTTAACACACACAGTAACATGAATAGAACCTCTTCCTCACCTTAACACACAGTAACATGAATATAACCTCTTCCTCACGTTAACACACAGTAACATGAATAGAACCTCTTCCTCACCTTAACACACACAGTAACATGAATAGAACCTCTTCCTCACCTTAACACACAGTAACATGAATAGAACCTCTTCCTCACCTTAACACACAGTAACATGAATAGAACCTCTTCCTCACGTTAACACACAGTAACATGAATAGAACCTCTTCCTCACCTTAACACACAGTAACATGAATAGAACCTCTTCCTCACCTTAACACACAGTAACATGAATAGAACCTCTTCCTCACCTTAACACACACAGTAACATGAATAGAACCTCTTCCTCACCTTAACACACAGTAACATGAATAGAACCTCTTCCTCACGTTAACACACAGTAACATGAATAGAACCTCTTCCTCACCTTAACACACAGTAACATGAATAGAACCTCTTCCTCACGTTAACACACAGTAACATGAATAGAACCTCTTCCTCACCTTAACACACACAGTAACATGAATAGAACCTCTTCCTCACCTTAACACACACAGTAACATGAATATAACCTCTTCCTCACCTTAACACACAGTAACATGAATATAACCTCTTCCTCACCTTAACACACAGTAACATGAATAGAACCTCTTCCTCACGTTAACACACAGTAACATGAATAGAACCTCTTCCTCACCTTAACACACACAGTAACATGAATAGAACCTCTTCCTCACGTTAACACACACAGTAACATGAATAGAACCTCTTCCTCACCTTAACACACACAGTAACATGAATAGAACCTCTTCCTCACCTTAACACACAGTAACATGAATATAACCTCTTCCTCACGTTAACACACAGTAACATGAATAGAACCTCTTCCTCACCTTAACACACAGTAACATGAATAGAACCTCTTCCTCACCTTAACACACAGTAACATGAATAGAACCTCTTCCTCACGTTAACACACAGTAACATGAATAGAACCTCTTCCTCACGTTAACACACACAGTAACATGAATAGAACCTCTTCCTCACCTTAACACACACAGTAACATGAATAGAACCTCTTCCTCACCTTAACACACAGTAACATGAATAGAACCTCTTCCTCACCTTAACACACAGTAACATGAATAGAACCTCTTCCTCACCTTAACACACAGTAACATGAATAGAACCTCTTCCTCACCTTAACACACAGTAACATGAATAGAACCTCTTCCTCACCTTAACACACAGTAACATGAATAGAACCTCTTCCTCACGTTAACACACAGTAACATGAATAGAACCTCTTCCTCACCTTAACACACAGTAACATGAATAGAACCTCTTCCTCACGTTAACACACAGTAACATGAATAGAACCTCTTCCTCACGTTAACACACAGTAACATGAATAGAACCTCTTCCTCACGTTAACACACAGTAACATGAATAGAACCTCTTCCTCACGTTAACACACAGTAAAATGAATAGAACCTCTTCCTCACCTTAACACACAGTAACATTAATAGAACTTCTTCCTCACGTTAACACACAGTAACATGAATAGAACCTCTTCCTCACGTTAACACACAGTAACATGAATAGAACCTCTTCCTCACCTTAACACACAGTAACATGAATAGAACCTCTTCCTCACCTTAACACACAGTAACATGAATAGAACCTCTTCCTCACGTTAACACACAGTAACATGAATAGAACCTCTTCCTCACGTTAACACACAGTAACATGAATAGAACCTCTTCCTCACGTTAACACACACAGTAACATGAATAGAACCTCTTCCTCACCTTAACACACAGTAACATGAATATAACCTCTTCCTCACCTTAACACACAGTAACATGAATAGAACCTCTTCCTCACGTTAACACACACGGTAACATGAATAGAACCTCTTCCTCACCTTAACACACACAGTAACATGAATATAACCTCTTCCTCACCTTAACACACACAGTAACATGAATAGAACCTCTTCCTCACCTTAACACACAGTAACATGAATAGAACCTCTTCCTCACCTTAACACACAGTAACATGAATAGAACCTCTTCCTCACCTTAACACACAGTAACATGAATAGAACCTCTTCCTCACCTTAACACACACAGTAACATGAATAGAACCTCTTCCTCACCTTAACACACACAGTAACATGAATAGAACCTCTTCCTCACGTTAACACACAGTAACATGAATAGAACCTCTTCCTCACGTTAACACACAAGTAACATGAATAGAACCTCTTCCTCACCTTAACACACAGTAACATGAATAGAACCTCTTCCTCACCTTAACACACAGTAACATGAATAGAACCTCTTCCTCACCTTAACACACAGTAACATGAATAGAACCTCTTCCTCACCTTAACACACAGTAACATGAATAGAACCTCTTCCTCACCTTAACACACAGTAACATGAATAGAACCTCTTCCTCACCTTAACACACAGTAACATGAATAGAACCTCTTCCTCACCTTAACACACATTAACATGAATAGAACCTCTTCCTCACCTTAACACACAGTAACATGAATAGAACCTCTTCCTCACCTTAACACACACAGTAACATGAATAGAACCTCTTCCTCACGTTAACACACAGTAACATGAATAGAACCTCTTCCTCACCTTAACACACAGTAACATGAATAGAACCTCTTCCTCACGTTAACACACACAGTACCATGAATAGAACCTCTTCCTCACGTTAACACACAGTACCATGAATATAACCTCTTCCTCACGTTAACACACAGTAACATGAATAGAACCTCTTCCTCACGTTAACACACACAGTACCATGAATAGAACCTCTTCCTCACGTTAACACAAAGTAACATGAATATAACCTCTTCCTCACGTTAACACACAGTAACATGAATAGAACCTCTTCCTCACCTTAACACACAGTAACATGAATAGAACCTCTTCCTCACCTTAACACACACAGTAACATGAATAGAACCTCTTCCTCACCTTAACACACAGTAACATGAATAGAACCTCTTCCTCACGTTAACACACAGTAACATGAATAGAACCTCTTCCTCACCTTAACACACAGTAACATGAATAGAACCTCTTCCTCACCTTAACACACAGTAACATGAATAGAACCTCTTCCTCACCTTAACACACAGTAACATGAATAGAACCTCTTCCTCACCTTAACACACAGTAACATGAATAGAACCTCTTCCTCACGTTAACACAGTAACATGAATATAACCTCTTCCTCACGTTAACACACAGTACCATGAATAGAACCTCTTCCTCACCTTAACACACACAGTAACATGAATATAACCTCTTCCTCACCTTAACACACAGTAACATGAATAGAACCTCTTCCTCACCTTAACACATAGTAACATGAATAGAACCTCTTCCTCACGTTAACACACAGTAACATGAATAGAACCTCTTCCTCACCTTAACACAGTAACATGAATAGAACCTCTTCCTCACGTTAACACAGTAACATGAATAGAACCTCTTCCTCACCTTAACACACAGTAACATGAATAGAACCTCTTCCTCACCTTAACACAGTACCATGAATAGAACCTCTTCCTCACCTTAACACACAGTAACATGAATAGAACCTCTTCCTCACCTTAACACACAGTAACATGCTTTAGGCCTAGAAGATGGTGTTTGCCCACAGACATGGAGGGAGGCAAAGGTCATTCCGCTACTCAAGCATAGCAGAGCACCCTTTAATGATTCACAAAGCCGACCAATCAGCCTGTTACAAGTGCTTAGCAAACCTTTGGGAAAAAATGGTGTTTGATCCAAAAAAAAGTTAATTTACAGAAAACAAATTAACAACAGACTTTCAGCATGTTTATAGGGAAGGGCTCAACATACTCGGCACTGACAGAAATGACTGATGATTGGCTGAAAGAAATTGATAGTAAGAAGATTGTGGGAGCTGTTCTGTTAGCCGTCAGTACAGCGTTTTAATGTCATTGATCGTAACCTATTGCTAAAGAAACGTAGGTGTTATGGATTGGCATCCTTTGCCTTGTTATGGATTGGCATCCTTTGCCTTGTTATGGATTGGCATCCTCTGCCTTGTTATGGATTGGCATCCTCTGCCTTATTATGGATTGAGAGTTACATATCTAATAGAACACAGCTCTGACTAATGGAAAACCCTAGTCATTGGCAACTCCATTACCAGAACACAGCTCTGACTAATGGAAAACCCTATTCATTGGCGACTCCATTACCAGAACACAGCTCTGACTAATGGAAAACCCTAGTCATTGGCGACTCCATTACCAGAACACAGCTCTGACTAATGGAAAACCCTAGTCATTGGCGACTCCATTACCAGAACACAGCTCTGACTAATGGAAAACCCTAGTCATTGGCGACTCCATTACCAGAACACAGCTCTGCCAGATGGAAAACCCTAGTCATTGGCGACTCCATTACCAGAACACAGCTCTGACAGATTGAAAACCCTATTAATTGGCAACTCCATTACCAGAACACAGCTCTGCCAGATGGAAAACCCTAGTCATTGGCGACTCCATTACCAGAACACAGCTCTGCCAGATTGAAAACCCTAGTCACTGGCGACTCCATTACCAGAACACAGCTCTGCCAGATTGAAAACCCTATTCATTGGCGACTCCATTACCAGAACACAGCTCTGACTAATGGAAAACCCTAGTCATTGGCGACTCCATTACCAGAACACAGCTCTGACTAATGGAAAACCCTATTCATTGGCAACTCCATTACCAGAACACAGCTCTGACTAATGGAAAACCCTAGTCATTGGCGACTCCATTACCAGAACACAGCTCTGACTAATGGAAAACCCTAGTCATTGGCGACTCCATTACCAGAACACAGCTCTGCCAGATGGAAAACCCTAGTCATTGGCGACTCCATTACCAGAACACAGCTCTGACTAATGGAAAACCCTAGTCATTGGCGACTCCATTACCAGAACACAGCTCTGCCAGATGGAAAACCCTAGTCATTGGCAACTCCATTACCAGAACACAGCTCTGACTAATGGTAAACCCTATTCATTGGCGACTCCATTACCAGAACACAGCTCTGCCAGATGGAAAACCCTATTCATTGGCAACTCCATTACCAGAACACAGCTCTGACTAATGGAAAACCCTAGTCATTGGCGACTCCATTACCAGAACACAGCTCTGACTAATGGAAAACCCTAGTCATTGGCGACTCCATTACCAGAACACAGCTCTGACTAATGGAAAACCCTATTCATTGGCGACTCCATTACCAGAACACAGCTCTGACTAATGGAAAACCCTAGTCATTGGCGACTCCATTACCAGAACACAGCTCTGACTAATGGAAAACCCTAGTCATTGGCGACTCCATTACCAGAACACAGCTCTGCCAGATTGAAAACCCTAGTCATTGGCAACTCCATTACCAGAACACAGCTCTGCCAGATTGAAAACCCTAGTCATTGGCGACTCCATTACCAGAACACAGCTCTGACTAATGGAAAACCCTAGTCACTGGCGACTCCATTACCAGAACACAGCTCTGACTAATGGAAAACCCTAGTCATTGGCGACTCCATTACCAGAACACAGCTCTGCCAGATGGAAAACCCTAGTCATTGGCGACTCCATTACCAGAACACAGCTCTGACTAATGGAAAACCCTAGTCATTGGCGACTCCATTACCAGAACACAGCTCTGCCAGATGGAAAACCCTAGTCATTGGCAACTCCATTACCAGAACACAGCTCTGCCAGATGGAAAACCCTAGTCATTGGCGACTCCATTACCAGAACACAGCTCTGACTAATGGAAAACCCTAGTCATTGGCGACTCCATTACCAGAACACAGCTCTGCCAGATGGAAAACCCTAGTCATTGGCAACTCCATTACCAGAACACAGCTCTGCCAGATTGAAAGCCCTATTCATTGGCGACTCCATTACCAGAACACAGCTCTGCCAGATGGAAAACCCTATTCATTGGCGACTCCATTACCAGAACACAGCTCTGCCAGATGGAAAACCCTATTCATTGGCGACTCCATTACCAGAACACAGCTCTGACTAATGGAAAACCCTAGTCATTGGCGACTCCATTACCAGAACACAGCTCTGACTAATGGAAAACCCTAGTCATTGGCGACTCCATTACCAGAACACAGCTCTGACTAATGGAAAACCCTAGTCATTGGCAACTCCATTACCAGAACACAGCTCTGCCAGATTGAAAACCCTAGTCATTGGCGACTCCATTACCAGAACACAGCTCTGACTAATGGAAAACCCTAGTCATTGGCGACTCCATTACCAGAACACAGCTCTGACTAATGGAAAACCCTATTCATTGGCGACTCCATTACCAGAACACAGCTCTGACTAATGGAAAACCCTAGTCATTGGCGACTCCATTACCAGAACACAGCTCTGACTAATGGAAAACCCTAGTCATTGGCGACTCCATTACCAGAACACAGCTCTGACTAATGGAAAACCCTAGTCATTGGCAACTCCATTACCAGAACACAGCTCTGCCAGATTGAAAACCCTAGTCATTGGCGACTCCATTACCAGAACACAGCTCTGACTAATGGAAAACCCTAGTCATTGGCGACTCCATTACCAGAACACAGCTCTGCCAAATGGAAAACCCTAGTCATTGGCGACTCCATTACCAGAACACAGCTCTGACTAATGGAAAACCCTAGTCATTGGCGACTCCATTACCAGAACACAGCTCTGACTAATGGAAAACCCTAGTCATTGGCGACTCCATTACCAGAACACAGCTCTGACTAATGGAAAACCCTAGTCATTGGCGACTCCATTACCAGAACACAGCTCTGACTAATGGAAAACCCTAGTCATTGGCGACTCCATTACCAGAACACAGCTCTGCCAGATTGAAAACCCTAGTCATTGGCGATTCCATTACCAGAACACAGCTCTGACTAATGGAAAACCCTAGTCATTGGCGATTCCATTACCAGAACACAGCTCTGCCAGATTGAAAACCCTAGTCATTGGCGACTCCATTACCAGAACACAGCTCTGACTAATGGAAAACCCTAGTCATTGGCGACTCCATTATCAGAACACAGCTCTGACTAATGGAAAACCCTAGTCATTGGCGATTCCATTACCAGAACACAGCTCTGCCAGATTGAAAACCCTAGTCATTGGCGACTCCATTACCAGAACACAGCTCTGACTAATGGAAAACCCTAGTCATTGGCGACTCCATTACCAGAACACAGCTCTGACTAATGGAAAACCCTATTCATTGGCGACTCCATTACCAGAACACAGCTCTGACTAATGGAAAACCCTAGTCATTGGCGACTCCATTACCAGAACACAGCTCTGCCAGATTGAAAACCCTAGTCATTGGCGACTCCATTACCAGAACACAGCTCTGACTAATGGAAAACCCTAGTCATTGGCGACTCCATTACCAGAACACAGCTCTGACTAATGGAAAACCCTAGTCATTGGCAACTCCAACCCGCAATATTAGACTTATAAAGATTCATCCAGCGATCATACACTGTTTACATTTTCACATTTTACATTTTCGTCATTTAGCAGACGCTCTTATCCAGAGCGACTTACAAATTGTTTACCAGGGGGCAGGGCTACCGACGTAAAGGCTAACCTGAAGATGGTGCTGGCTGAGGCTAAAACTGGTGAGTGTAGAGAGTATAGGGATATTGTTATAAACTGGTGAGTGTAGAGAGTATAGGGATATTGTTATAAACTGGTGAGTGTAGAGAGTATAGGGATATTGTTATAAACTGGTGAGTGTAGAGAGTATAGGGATATTGTTATAAACTGGTGAGTGTAGAGAGTATAGGGATATTGTTATAAACTGGTGACTGTAGAGAGTATAGGGATATTGTTATAAACTGGTGAGTGTAGAGAGTATAGGGATATTGTTATAAACTGGTGAGTGTAGAGAGTATAGGGATATTGTTATAAACTGGTGAGTGTAGAGAGTATAGGGATATTGTTATAAACTGGTGAGTGTAGAGAGTATAGGGATATTGTTATAAACTGGTGAGTGTAGAGAGTATAGGGATATTGTTATAAACTGGTGACTGTAGAGAGTATAGGGATATTGTTATAAACTGGTGAGTGTAGAGAGTATAGGGATATTGTTATAAACTGGTGAGTGTAGAGAGTATAGGGATATTGTTATAAACTGGTGAGTGTAGAGAGTATAGGGATATTGTTATAAACTGGTGAGTGTAGATGGTATAGGGATATTGTTATAAACTGGTGAGTGTAGAGAGTATAGGGATATTGTTATAAACTGGTGAGTGTAGAGAGTATAGGGATATTGTTATAAACTGGTGAGTGTAGAGAGTATAGGGATATTGTTATAAACTGGTGAGTGTAGATGGTATAGGGATATTGTTATAAACTGGTGAGTGTAGAGAGTATAGGGATATTGTTATAAACTGGTGAGTGTAGAGAGTATAGGGATATTGTTATAAACTGGTGAGTGTAGAGAGTATAGGGATATTGTTATAAACTGGTGGGTGTAGAGAGTATAGGGATATTGTTATAAACTGGTGAGTGTAGAGAGTATAGGGATGTTGTTATAAACTGGTGAGTGTAGATGGTATAGGGATATTGTTATAAACTGAGTGAGTGTAGAGTATAGGGATATTGTTATCAACTGGTGAGTGTAGATAGTATAGGGATAATGTTATAAACTGGTGAGTGTAGAGAGTATAGGGATATTTTATAAACTGGTGAGTGTAGAGAGTATAGGGATATTGTTATAAACTGGTGGGTGTAGAGAGTATAGGGATATTGTTATAAACTGGTGAGTGTAGAGAGTATAGGGATATTGTTATAAACTGGTGAGTGTAGAGAGTATAGGGATATTGTTATAAACTGGTGAGTGTAGAGAGTATAGGGATATTGTTATAAACTGGTGAGTGTAGAGAGTATAGGTATATTTTTATAAACTGGTGAGTGTAGAGAGTATAGGGATATTGTTATAAACTGGTGAGTGTAGAGAGTATAGGGATATTGTTATAAACTGGTGAGTGTAGAGAGTATAGGGATATTGTTATAAACTGGTGAGTGTAGAGAGTATAGGGATATTGTTATAAACTGGTGAGTGTAGATAGTATAGGGATATTGTTATAAACTGGTGAGTGTAGATGGTATAGGGATATTGTTATAAACTGGTGAGTGTAGAGAGTATAGGGATATTGTTATAAACTGGTGAGTGTAGAGAGTATAGGGATATTGTTATAAACTGGTGAGTGTAGAGAGTATAGGGATATTGTTATAAACTGGTGAGTGTAGATGGTATAGGGATATTGTTATAAACTGGTGAGTGTAGAGAGTATAGGGATATTGTTATAAACTGGTGAGTGTAGAGAGTATAGGGATATTGTTATAAACTGGTGAGTGTAGAGAGTATAGGGATATTGTTATAAACTGGTGAGTGTAGAGAGTATAGGGATATTGTTATAAACTGGTGAGTGTAGAGAGTATAGGGATATTGTTATAAACTGGTGAGTGTAGAGAGTATAGGGATATTGTTATAAACTGGTGAGTGTAGAGAGTATAGGGATGTTGTTATCCACGTCGGCACCAACGATGTTATGAAGAAACAGTCAGAGGTCACCAAGAGCAACATTGCTTCAGCGTGTAAATTAGCTAGAAAGATGTCGGCATCGAGTAATTGTCTCTGGCCCCTCCCAGTTAGGGGGAGGAGTGATGAGCTCTACAGCAGTAATTGTCTCTGGCCCCTCCCAGTTGGGGGGAGGAGTGATGAGCTCTACAGCAGTAATTGTCTCTGGCCCCTCCCAGTTAGGGGGAGGAGTGATGAGCTCTACAGCAGTAATTGTCTCTGGCCCCTCCCAGTTAGGGGGAGGAGTGATGAGCTCGACAGCAGAGTCTCACAACTCAATCGCTGGTTGAAAACTGTTTTCTGCCTCCCAAAAGATAGAATTTGTAGATAATTGGCCCTCTTGTTAGGACTCACCCACAAACAGGACCAAGCCTGGCCTGCTGAGGAGTGATGGACTCCATCCTAGCTGGAGGGGTGCTACAGGACCAAGCCTGGCCTGCTGAGGAGTGATGGACTCCATCCTAGCTGAAGGGGTGCTACAGGACCAAGCCTGGCCTGCTGAGGAGTGATGGACTCCATCCTAGCTGGAGGGGTGCTACAGGACCAAGCCTGGCCTGCTGAGGAGTGATGGACTCCATCCTAGCTGGAGGGGTGCTACAGGACCAAGCCTGGCCTGCTGAGGAGTGATGGACTCCATCCTAGCTGGAGGGGTGCTACAGGACCAAGCCTGGCCTGCTGAGGAGTGGGATGGACTCCATCCTAGCTGGAGGGGTGCTACAGGACCAAGCCTGGCCTGCTGAGGAGTGATGGACTCCATCCTAGATCGAGGGGTGCTACAGGACCAAGCCTGGCCTGCTGAGGAGTGATGGACTCCATCCTAGCTGGAGGGGTGCTACAGGACCAAGCCTGGCCTGCTGAGGAGTGATGGACTCCATCCTAGATGGAGGGGTGCTACAGGACCAAGCCTGGCCTGCTGAGGAGTGATGGACTCCATCCTAGCTGGAGGGGTGCTACAGGACCAAGCCTGGCCTGCTGAGGAGTGATGGACTCCATCCTAGCTGGAGGGTGCTACAGGACCAAGCCTGGCCTGCTGAGGAGTGATGGACTCCATCCTAGCTGGAGGGGTGCTACAGGACCAAGCCTGGCCTGCTGAGGGAGTGATGGACTCCATCCTAGCTGGAGGGGTGCTACAGGACCAAGCCTGGCCTGCTGAGGAGTGATGGACTCCATCCTAGCTGGAGGGGTGCTACAGGACCAAGCCTGGCCTGCTGAGGAGTGATGGACTCCATCCTAGCTGGAGGGGTGCTCTCATCTTATCTACCAACATAGACAGGGCTCTAACTCCTCTAGCTCCACAATGAGACAGGGTGCAGGCCAGGCAGCAGGCTGTTAGCCTCCCCAATGAGACAGGGTGCAGGCCAGGCAGCAGGCTGTTAGCCTCCCCAATGAGACAGGGTGCAGGCCAGGCAGCAGGCTGTTAGCCAGCCTGACAGCTTAGTGGAGTCTGCCACTAGCACAGTCAGTGTAGTCAGCTCAGCTATCCCCGTTGAGACCGTGTCTGTGCCTCAATCTATGTTGAGCAAAACTAAACATGGCGGTGTTCATGTTAGCAATCTCACATTCCAGTCATTATTGAAAGAGATTGGGATAATATCTCACATCTCAACATAGGACTATTTAATGTTAGATCCCTCACTTCCAAGGCATCATAGTCAATGAACTAATCACTGATCATAATCTTGATGTGATTGGCCTGACTGAAATATGGCTCCAGCCTGATGAATTTACTGTGTTAAATGAGGCCTCTCCTCCTGGTTACACTAGTGACCATATCCCCCGCACATCCCACAAAGGCGGAGGTGTTGCTAACATTTACGACAGCAAATTCCAATATTTTTAAAAATAACATTTACATGCTTCACCATAGGGATGGTGCCAGGTTTCCTCCAGACGTGACGCTTGGCATTCAGGTCAAAGAGTTCAATCTTGGTTTCATCAGACCAGAGAATCTTGTTTCTCATGGTCAGAGAGTCCTTTATGTGCCTTTTGACAAACTCCAAGCGG
>NW_025535759.1:0-82519 GCF_020615455.1 Coregonus clupeaformis | reverse complement strand
TCATACACCAATTAATATTATCCCTAGACAGATATAACCTTATATTTACGATATCTACACTAACGATAGAGTGTTATAACACACTGCATATTTTTCATCCAGGGGGTTGCTTCCCAACATCTCATACAATCTGTTCAAACCATTAGTGCACAGTATTGTTTAACTGAAAACCTAATTTGATTTTAATATAGCCTACAAATACTAAACAGCTTCACCATAACAAAATTCGCAAATTAGTGTTAGTCTTTTTTAGCTTAAAAAAAAAAAAAAAAAAAAAAAAAAAAAAAAAAAACTTATTTCTCTAAAATGTTGAGCACAAATTTGTTTACATCTTTAGTAAGCATTTCTCCTTTGCCAAGACAAACCATCCACCTGACAGGTGTGGCATATCAAGAGCTGATTAAACACATAATTTACACATGTGCACTTGTGCTGGGGACAATACACTACAAATGTGCAGTTTTGTCCACACAACACAATCCCGTTTTTTCATTAGCTATGCTGACCCCCAGGAATGTCCACGAGTTTCTTAATGTTCATTTCTCTACCTTAACCCCTCCCGTTATTTTAAAATTTGCTTCCCTGCCTCACAATCTACCTGTTTGTAGTGTGATTTCCTGATATCATGACCCCATGTTGTTATGATATTCACCATTACTAATAACACAATTGCACATTTATATCTACATTTATCCAAAAAGATGAGGCCTTTCATTAAGCTATCTCTACCAACAGATGCATATCTATTATTCCCAGAATCATGTGAAATCCATAGATTGAGGCCTAATGAATTTATTTCAATTGACTGATTTCTTCATACACTGTCAATAAAATCTTTTAAATTGTTTTGCATATTTTATATATTTTTGTTCAGTATACTTTAATTGATCGTCTCTAACACCCCACTAATAACAGTAGTTCACTCTTTTCCAGCATCAAATCATTGATGAATCTTCTTCGTCCTGGCCAAATAAAAAAGCGATAGGAAAGCTTGAAATAAACTGCTCTTCCGTTAGCGCTACAGTACAAGGCTCATATAAAAGGGGCTTAGAAACAGTTTCCAGGGCTAGTTTCCAAGCTAAAGTTGACTTTCTATGGCTGCCCTATACATAACCTGTTTCTGAAACCTTGTAAATGTCATGTTTATACTATAATACATTTCTGTGTCCTTTATATAACAATACAATGGAGAGAAAATCAGCCAGGGAAGTATCAAATGTCAATCATTCCAGTAAAAAGCTTCATTTTAAACCCCTATATGACCAATAAGACCTTGTCCTCGTCTACTCTCTCACATCTGAAGCAGCCTGTCCCTTTACAACAAGCTCTGACATTTCAACACCTAATTCAGTTTGGTTTAGTATGAAGGAGGTGAGATGCTTTATCTATTTCACACTTCCTGGACTCAACCTACAACTACCCTCCACTGCAATGCCCATGTGAGGGAATGGGGACATGACAGGGGGTGACCTGCTGGAAAGGAGAACACTTCTCTCTCCTCTCACACACACACACACACACACACACACACACACACACACACACACACACACACACACACACACACACACACAGTGTAGTACTGGTGTGTGCGCACGTGTGGCCATGGTTTCTTAGTACCACGCCATTACATCGTCACCCCGTCCTCATGTTCCCGGTCTCTACTGTAACCTCAGTAACTACGTGTCTGACAGTAATGGGTGCTGAGAAAACAGGAGATGAGGCAAAACCTACTAAGCACTTCTTCCTCACCCTCTCTCTCTCGCTCTCTCCTCCCCCTAGTTGTATCCGTAGACCCCTCTCTCTCCTCCCTCCTCTCCTAAGACTGTAATGAGACCCTCTCGCTTCTCTCTCTCTCTCTCTCTCTCTCTCTGGGCGTAAAGTGATAGCACACAGAGGTCAGAGAGGAACAAGGTCATTCTAACACCAAGGTGACAACCAGCAAACTAGGCCACGGTCTTGGACATCTTAGGCTTCTCTAGTTGAGACAGTTACAGACTCCAGCTAAAGCTGTCACTCATGCTACAAATCTAAGATGGTTATACAGTAGGTGGGTTGAGGGGTTGCTATGCTATGCTTGGATCAATGTTAGGTGCAATGCACGTTTGCACCTGTGGTTGGAATGTCCCGCTTAGATGTTCAGATCAATGAGCAACTGTAATCAATGACACAATATAGCTAACAGCCTTTTCAAAAAAAAATCAAATCAATTATTCCTATTGATCCTAAGGCTTTGTGGAGAAAATAAAAGCAAAATGTACTGTATACATAATAGCTATACAACCATATATACTGTACACATCAAGGTTTTCATAGTCTTTATACAAACCTAGACTAGACTTACGCTGTTGTGCTAGCATAATAGGTGTTGGCTCTTGCTTTCGGATGTGGAATTAGCTTACATCTAGCTAGCATACTGCCCATGATGGTTATAGACCTCAATGTTAGCAGAGAAACGGTGACCTCTTCGTTTGCATTGACAACATTACAGCATGGCTTTGCTTTAAAGGGCATAGTTCAATTAAATGGTTATAATTAATAAATCGCTATACACATTTTACACCAATATACTGGTTGGATTGCTAAGGATTTGCCCAAGTTCGTCATGCCTGTATCTCCAGGTCATCATTATAAATAACATGCAAACCTCACCGGCCATGTGGTGCTTGCCCGTGCGTGACTCCGCGTCTGCTTACAAGCGCTAAAATAGAACTCTTGGTTCTAATTAGATCGCATTGCAAGTCCCCTCCTTATTGGATATCAGGAAGATACAAACCAAGCGGATGTTTGAAAGACAAACAGTAGATTAATTAAATATAACGAACTAAAAACGAACTAATTTTCCCTTTTTATCATGTGGATTAATCGTTGGCGTAGGGTAGAAACACACGATTTGTATGACTTCAGGTCAAAATTCTACAAAGAACCAGGTAATAAGAGAACCATATGCATGTCAGGTAAAATAACGACCCAATGTTCATCTCCTAGGACAAACTAGCTAGCTAAATGGCCATGAATGTTTAATGTGTCTTGCCCTCAAATAAATATAGTTGGTTTTGATATTTGAACCTGCTTGTCATGATCGCGTCTGGTGTGGATGGACAATATCAACATGGTGGTACCATCGAACGGGTCGGTCAGCGTGTAAGAATGTTTTTTAATTGACTCACCTGGATAAATCTAAAGGTTTAATTGTATATTCTTGGCCATTGAGGTGGTTAGGACGATAAAGAGCCATACAGTCCCCCACACCTCATATCCTATACGTGATGCCTAAAACCCCAAATGCCTATGGAACACAATTTTTCAAAAGGAGTGCTAAAAAACCAATGGGGAATGTTAAACTGGTGACAAGGTCTTTTAAAAATGTCAAAACACTTGATGTGAATAAGGTGCAAGAGAGTAAAGAAACAATAGATCAGGGCCCATAAGATGAATTGTAAGATGCGACTACCGACAAGAGAATATGGAAAAAAACACCACAAAATGGTTCTGAAATGGCCCATACTAGAGCATTTTCTTAAAGGGAACTTGTAACAAACATATCCTCCTGAGCCCCAGCAATTCATTTTTTGTCAACTCTCTTTGAGGCCATACATGCCACTGTGTTAGTCCTGTTGTACCTGAGAGGACATTCTGGGCTTTTCAATGATATCATGTGTGGGGGTGTGACCTGGATAACTTTCTCTTCCTGTATTTTCAAAATGGCTGCCAACACAATTAGCACATGTTGTGGTAAGAAGGTAAGTGTGTGTAATTGTGTAATTATCATTTTTGTGAGTTTGATATTCAAATTGCTTCTAGTAAGTAAATATCTTAGAAATTGTTTTCAGAGTAGTGTAATAATTTTTTCACATTAAATAAGAGCTTGTTTATAAATGTCCTCTGTAGTGGACATCAGGATGCGCCAACTATGTTTTTTACCTACTGTACCCATTTGGTGTAATGTTAATTTTCCATATTCACTATCAACCGTTTCCTTGTGTCCACTACAGTGCACATACAATAAACATTTTTTTTTCAAATTTGTCTCTTGTAAAATGATCTTTCCCCCAAAACACTTAAGTACAAAAAAAAACATTCTACAACCTTTTTTACTGGGTCTCAGGAGGATAACAGTATTTGATGACATTTTAGGGTTTGGCTTATATAGGGGAGTTTAGTCCGTTCAAGATCAACAAATCTCTTGGTGTTGGTTGCATCACAAACTTCCTCTTATGTAAATTTATACATCTCAGCGATGCTGCCAATTTTGTATGTTCGATTAAATAGAGAGGCGATGCTTGAAGCGGTGATGCCAGGTTTGCGTCCTCAACATTTCCAAGTCTGCGCTTGAAACATTCCTTAGCCTTAGGGTCTCTAAAGGCGAGGTGGTAAAGAAAGCGGTCCATCGAGTTTAGCACAGTGAAAACATTACATCCAGCGTGAAGTACATCCATTGTTCTGCACAGAGTACACCAACTAGAACCCTGACCAACTGAATGGACAAACGATGACAAAAGACAACCACATAAACAACAATCTCATATTAACCCTGAAATTAAAAACAAGCAGTTAAAAGGTTAATTGTGTGATAAAATGCACCTAGTGAAAAGGGGGTTTACTCTAAGTGTCTGACTCAAAAATAAGGCTAACTTTTCTTGAAATTTGAAGAACGATTGTAAACATTGAAAACAAATGTGGAACATTGTCTGTGACTAAATCAGTCCAAACATTTGGAACGCATAATTATGTTCCCTCGTCTCTCGGGCTAATTCCCCCAAAACCCAAGATCACCCGAAGAAGGCGACTGACTTCCTATCACTTAAAAAAAAAAAAAAAGAGCAATGACGACTATTGAAAAAAGATGGGCTATTTAGTCTCCTTTTCTCTTTGGTTCATAAAACAAGTTATGTCCGAAGTCTTTTCTTAACAGTTTTGGCTTTATTGGTTCCTCAACTAATGGGATAGCGAACTCAAATGAGGTGGTGGTGGAGTAGAGGGAGGTGGACCTTTCCCCAGTAGCGCCCGCTCAGGGGGAGGAGCTGCTGCTACCAGGCCCCTCCCCATTCCTCACAATGGGAGGAGCTAGTTGTTTTTTTTCAGGGAAGAAATGGTTCATCCTCCTCGTCCTCATTACTGGGCCCGGGTCACTCAGACACCTCATCAGCCCTGGATTCTTGTTGCCCCCCCCTCTTCCTCTCTCCCTTCTCCCCTTTCCCCAGAGGACGGGTTCATCATCAGGCCCTGGTCCTCATCCCCGGTCGGCCCCCTCCCTCTGACCCAGGCCCTGGCCTGTGGCACCCCCACTTGGAGAACTCGTCCCAGCATGTTGACAGAGTCCGGGGACTTGGGGAGGCTAGGTCCACCTGGATGGTGGGGATGCCGCCTGAAGACGCCTTGATGTTGTAGAAGGCGTTGGGGTCTGCGTGGGGCAGGCAAGGAAAAAGGGGTTAACGTACGGTACATTACTCCAAACAGGGAGGCCAACCAAAGGGCACGTTGAGTAGGCAAACGTTGTGTAACGTTGCAGATAGAAATGTCATGAATAGAGCTTACTTGATTCTTATTCACACGTCAAGTGTATGTTTGTTCCATATAATATCTTTATTTCTGAACGTTCCACAACGTCATGGCGGGCTGAACGTGGCCCTGATAGTGGTATGAGCCACAATGTGTGCAGGGATTTTGTTCCATCCTTGTTTAGTAGAAGCATTTGTGCTAGTGCGGAGATGGCCTAGAACATCAGCTCACACACTGTGCCTCTCCACGACTAGGGTTGGCCAACCCTGACTAGAACAAATACTTAAACTGTTCCCAAACAAAAACAGATATACAATACACATTCACAAAATCACAAAGCACCCACATCCTACAATTTTTAAATACACAATCATGAACAGACACTTACACCACAACTTATGCTGCATCATTCCGTAACCTGATCCTCAATCACATGAACAATTTATGCTAGAATCATGCATATTGCATTTAAAAATGGAAGCAAGCAACAGTTAAAATATGACATGCATATACAGTAAGTTTGTAGCCGAGGCCATTGGTGTCACAGCCCATCACTTGTCTACACTCACTAGAACTGGTACTACACTACCTGGAATTACTTTGGCCACTCCCTTTTCAGCTTTGAAATCACTGCCTAAAATAGAACCAAGTGCAATACTGCTTTACATGCCAACTTACACATGCAAACATATTTCCAGTAGAAATATAATAAAAGGGGAGTAGCCTACTGTATAACAGAGTTACATAATAGTGCATTCTGTAGATAGCATCATTGGCAGCCATTAAACTTCATAAACGTTAACAATTTTGCCAAACTAAGTATACTAAATGCGAAGCAAATGGGTTCCTTCCGACTCAAAACTCTGCAATGGAACAAGTCTGTTTTCATCATCTTTCCTATTGCTTCATAAGCAACCTTACAATAAGTGTTGATTCACACTACTAAGCCAAGCTAGCCTGGTTACACATCCCCATAGTTACTGGAACCATGCTGGAAAGGACAATTGTAAAAGAAATACCAGCGCCAGCACAGTGCGGTAGGGTAGGGGTTGGCACGGTAGTGTAAAATGGGAGTGTCAGAGTGTGACGTGGGTGTAGGATGGACTCACCTGAGGCCAGTCTGGCTCTGCACATGGTGGGGAGTCAGGGAGGGGCGGCAGGGACCGTGAGATAGTTACTCATCTCTGTCATCTGTTCACAGGCACACACACAAGCAACCCTTTCAATATACAAGAGTTGTGGGTTCAATTCCCGCGATCAGACACGCTTAGTGAATACTGCATATGGATTGTGTCGACTCCAGTCACTTTAGTTGAAAGCATATAGCCATATTATTTACGATACAATAGGATACTTTATTGTCCATTTTAATGGAAAGTACTTTTAGTGAGGTCATACATTCAAACACTAGATAGGCCTACACCAAATCAATGCAACACAATATGGCTGCCAATATCATAAAGCCCAACCAAGACACTTCTTGAAGACACCGCTGTTTAAAGTGCTATTAAAGTTTGACAGGTCAGTAAATTGTGTTTACTGGTCTGTTGGGATCAGCGTTTTCCCTCCACTCTACAGTGCCCTTTTAAAAGTTATATTAAATCAAAATGTTAATTTTCAAAACAACAATTCTGCTAGTATCCGCAGATCTCTCAGGTCTACAGTATCCTTTTTAAATCAAACAGTTATATTTAATCAAGATGTTAGTTCCATTTTCATTACATAATTAGAGACTGATTAAATGCAAGTTGGCCGTCGGGCCACAAGGCTGCATAAATAAATCAGGAACTGATTGTGTCAGGCAAATTATTTGAGTGGAAGGGGGGAGAGACAATTTATGGAACACTTTAATGACTAAATCCATCATAGTTAGACTAAATTAATGCAATGGTTTTAAAGAAAGTTTACTACTGTGAGCAGTGAGAGAACTTTGTGTCTGGTTGTCTGTTGAAGTTCCATCTAGGGCTGGGAGTCTTATAATGGCTTCCATAAATGATTTTGCAAAATTTCATTGTTTCACCCAGAAGAACCGATGTTTTGACCAGACCCAAAGAGCAGCGTTTGGCCACGTGGGCTTCTATCCTAAATCCCCTCTTTCAGAGAATAGGCTGTTTGGACCGGTTATTTTTGGGAGGATTCCACGCACCGTCTATTTTTGTGTCATTTGGCCATGAGGGGATAAATAAAGTTCTATTGAATTTAATTAGTGGCATTCCAGACTAAGTGAGCACAACAATGGAGAGCTGCAGCTTCAATCTGGTTTAACCAGGCTAGGTGATTCTGGTAGTCTTACCTTCTTCTCTAGCTCGATCATCCTCTGCTTCTTCAGGATGAAGTCGTTCCATCCATCCTCGAAAGGATCGTCCACCAGAGTGTGTCTGTTGTAGGAGCGCAGCTGGAGGGAGAGACAACGCACACTCAACTCACACTATGGGACAGCAAATGTTATAGAGCTAGGATCACACAATAATAATAAACACTTTTCAGGCACCAGAGTGCATCTGTTGTAGGAGCGCAGAGACAAAACACATTCATTCAACTCACCACGAGACAGGGAGGTCTAGATTAGGACCACACAGCAACAATGCACACTTGTATCCATAATGATACAGGCTCATGACTACTTTAGTACTATAATCTTAAAATATTTAATGTTTGACAATACTAATGAGAAATGACAAACTGCAAAGCAATGTGATTAACGTAAAATGGATGCAAGCATGACTGTAAGTCGCTGTGGATAAAAAGCATTTATTATATTATTATATTATGTACAATTGTAATCTCTTTACAAACAGAGTGAGCATCTGAATTCCTACATTACTTGCTGAGAGCAAGCCCCTAATCGCTAAAAACAGATCTGAGATCAGCTTTGCAGTTGCCCTCCTAATGTTACACCTCAGATAAGCTGAGGGTAAATCTGATCCTGGATCAGTGCTCACCCTCTGGCGGGTCTTCTGCAGGTTACTCCTGAGGATCTTCCTGATCTCCTCCTCACGGCCCTTGGTGAACTGAGGCAGGGCCCGCTCTGCTACAGGAGGAGGCAGCTTCTTGGGCTGGATGTTCCTGGGAGAGAGGACAGAGAAAAACAAGATGCATGTTCAAATCAAATCAAATTTTATTGGTCACATACATATACAGTGAGGGAAAAAAGCATTTGATCCCCTGCTGATTTTGTACGTTTGCCCACTGACAAAGACATGATCAGTCTATAATTTTAATGGTAGGTTTATTTGAACAGTGAGAGACAGAATAACAACAAAAAAAATCCAGAAAAACGCATGTCAAAAATGTTATGAATTGATTTGTATTTTAAATGAGGGAAATTAGTACTTGGTGGCAAAACCCTTGTTGGCAATCACAGAGGTCAGACGTTTCTTGTAGTTTGCCACCAGGTTTGTACATATCTCAGGAGGGATTTTGTTCCCTCCTCTTTACGAATCTTCTCCAAGTCATTAAGGTTTCGAGAGCTGACGTTTGGCAACTCGAACCTTCAACTTTCTATGGGATTAAGGTCTGAGACTGGCTAGGTCACTCCAGGACCTTAATATGCTTCTTCTTGAGCCACTCCTTTGTTGCCTTGGCCGTGTGTTTTGGGTCATTGTCATGCTGGAATACCCATCCACGACCCATTTTCAATGCCCTGGCTGAGGGAAGGAGGTTCTCACCCAAGATTTGACGGTACATGGCCCCGTCCATCGTCCCTTTGATGCGGTGAAGTTGTCCTGTCCCCTTAGCAGAAAAACACCCCCAAAGCATGTTTCCACCTCCATGTTTGACGGTGGGGATGGTGTTCTTGAGGTCATAGGCAGCATTCCTCCTCCTCCAAACACAGCGAGTTGAGTTGATGCCAAAGAGCTCGATTTTGGTCTCATCTGACCACAACACTTTCATCCAGTTCTCCCCTCTGAATCATTCAGATGTTCATTGGCAAACTTCAGACGGCCTTGTATATGTGCTTTCTTGAGCAGGGGGGACCTTGCGGGCGCTGCAGGATTTCAGTCCATCACGGCGTAGTGTGTTACCAATTGTTTTCTTGGTGACTATGGTCCCAGCTGCCTTGAGATCATTGACAAGATCCTCCTGTGTAGTTCTGGGCTGATTCCTCACCTTTCTCATGATCATTGCAACTCCACGAGGTGAGATCTTGCATGGAGCCCCAGGCCGAGGGAGATTGACAGTTATTTTGTGTTTCTTCCATTTGCGAATAATCGCACCAACTGTTGTCACCTTCTCATCAAGCTGCTTGGCGATGGTCTTGTAGCCCATTCCAGCCTTGTGTAGGTCTACAATCTTGTCCCTGACATCCATGGAGAGCTCTTTGGTCTTGGCCATGGTGGAGAGTTTGGAATCTGATTTATTGATTGCTTCGGACAGGTGTCTTTTATACAGGTAACAAACTGAGATTAGGAGCACTACCTTTAAGAGTGTGCTCCTAATCTCAGCTCATTACCTGTATAAAAGACACCTGGAGCCAGAAATCTTTCTGATTGAGAGGGGATCAAATACTTTTTCCCCTCACTGTATTTAGCAGATGTTATTTCGGATGTAGCGAAATGTTTGTGTTCCTAGCTCCAACAGTGCAAGAGTATCTAACAATTCTATCTAACAATTCAAGGAGCTAGAAGCAGAGCTGCCATGTCTGTCGGCGCCATTCTTTTGTTGACTGTGGTTCTATGGATAACTATGGTTGTTTTTGGCCATTACCAAGCTCTAACTCACTTAGCAATTACTTCCTGTAACACCCGAGAAAGATTCAGGCACATTCTCCCATACCAGTTATTTACAGGAAGTAATTGCTAGTTCAGCCTCTTGACTTTCAAACCTCTCTCTGGCGCTCGCACGCACAGGCTTGTCAGATATAGGCTAACACAACAATGTGGAAATGGCTATTAAGTGTAGAGCTGGTGGTGGTGAGCTAAAAGGAGGTGGAGGAGGGAAGAGGGTGGAGCACTCACTGCATGGAGACCTGCGAGGGCATGGCGGAGGGCAGCTTGACGCCCCCGCCGCTCTCCACCAGCTCGATGGCCTGCTTGAACTCCATCTTGTGGTAGAAGGCGATGAGCTGCGGCTCCTTGTAGCGCTCGCCCGCTATCAGGCACTTCTTTATGTACTTCTTGTTGAAGCGGTTCAGCCTGCAGGGTGGGGAAGAGAGAGAGAAGAGAGAGAGAAAACAGAGAGAAAAGAGAGAGAAGCGCGAGAAAGAAGAAAACAAGTCAACCTTCCCATCACACCGCCATTACCAGCCTCATTAAAACATTCTAAAAAAGGTTAAGAATTCACTTTCCAAATTGATGAAAAGCTCTTGAATAGGCGTAGAGCACACACACTACATTGGAGACAGTGTGGTCACTGGCAGGAACACACACTGTGAAAACCAACCACTATAGGATGAGCCCAGAGTTTTCATCATAAAGCTAAACATTGTTTTATCCCCGAAGCTCTAAAGTCTGTATGGAACTGGATCTGAAGGTGAAATATGACAACTGCCGGGTGATAAATCGGCTTACAGAGATGTCTGAACAAATCTTATACATGGTTCTCTTGAGAGAATAACTGCCACATATAACGCCCAAGGCTGTTCAAACGCAATACTGTTGTGGGTAAATAATGCATAGGGAAAGAAAACGTACAAAATTATTCAGATTTACTCGGTTATGAATGGCAATGCTTTATGATTACCATTACATTATTGGATTCAATAAGATTTCCTTGTAGGGAAAAACATCTGTTCTGAAAGATAATCAACTTAAGGCGCTAGCTGTTACTAACAATGCCTGAGGGATCGCAGCTTCACCACCACGTTTCTGAGTTAACCGTGTTAACAAAGATGCTAAGGCTAAAAGTTCTAACTTGGAAAACAATTAAAACAGAAGGAAATAGACAATAAACAACTATAGACAACACAGGACAACTAACAAACTGATATTACTGGACTGGGTACTAGAAAGTTGTTGCCTTAATGATCGTAAAACTTGAATAAGAGGTAATCAACTGTTTTTATACAGTGAAAGAAATATACAGCCCTTGTTATCATGACCATTTTAGCCCGCCTCTGCTACTTACTTGTCTTTCCAGTGGTGATGGCCATAGTGTCCACAGATGTCCTCGATGCCAGTCAGCAGATGGTCCAGGAACTAGGGGAGAAAACAATGTTTACGTCTAAATATTGTATCTACGCTAACCAACAAAGAGGAACAGATATTTGAAATGCTTTTACAATGGGAAGTAAAAGTGTAACCAAGCCTAATCTGTTCCTACTTTTTTTTGTTTCTATTACATGTAAAATAGTCCAGTAAAGTATATTTTCACATCATACAGGCCACCATTTTCTCATTTTTGGATTATCCCTTCCAGTAGCCTTTTCTCCACGGAGATCCTCCCAGAATCTGGCCAATAGAGAGAGCATTAGGCCTAGATGATGTCCATCACATTCACAGATTGAAGCAGAGAAATAGGCACTGACAGATGACGTTCAGTCTGTGGTCAATTTTGTTCCTGTACTTTGTTATGGCAACTGCTGTGACAGTTCTGCACAGGGACAGTTTGACATGCAGAGTTGCTATGGGAACAAGCAGTTTGGTCGTGCCACTGAATTTATTGCATAGCAATATTTTCAGGCAGCGAAGGGATTTTTTTTTGACAGTAGTTTCTGCATCAGTTCTATCTCTGGTAGAAGAAAACTTTACATTTGTCACAATAGATGGTACTTTATAATGAAAGCCTCAAGCAAGGTGACACACAGTATGTCAAGGTCAGTCCCAGGTGTCAATTAGTCAAGAGCCTCAAATATCCATTCATCAAAACAACCTACTGACCAATTTGTGAGACCACAAACACAATGGTCCCGACATTAAAACCCTGAGGGACTCTAAAATCCTAAAACCCACTAGGCTCTTAAACACCATTATCCACTCCTGGTGCACTCCAGGAGTCCTACTACAGCTCTGTTTACTTTAACCACTGCCATTGTGGAGAAGAAACGATAAGCTGGTGACTGGGCCCTCTAGCCTAGAGCGCCGGTGACTCATCGCTCCTCTGTGCACCAGAGAGCCAACAGAGCCCCGCAGAGAGTCATTGTGTGTACAGTACGTGTCGTGCCATTATTCTGTGGCTATTATTAGCAACAGGAGCTACTGAGAGACGGTGTGCCATTCTGCTCAGTGGTCACTCAAGGGCAGAGAGAGAATGATCAGTAGCACCAGAGGAAGCCAGACCGAAGCAGGTGGATATCTACTCGCCAATCTGGCAACCCGGATGGATGAGTCAGTGGAGAATGAGAGGATGGTCCATTGGGAGCCATGGAGCAATGTAGGAAGTTTCATTAGTCTGTGTTAAGAGGAAGCAGGGGAATACTGCTTTCCATTGGCTTTCCATTATTAAAACCCCAGCAAGGCAATGTCAGCAAGACAAAATTCATTAGCAGAAGATAATTATATTAATGGCCAGTAGGGGGAAGCGCAGAGCAATGTTTAGCAGTCAACATGTAATGACTGTCCTGTACATCTGGACAGATACTGAATTTGAAAGTAAAATGGACATCCCTCAGTTGGAAATAACCAAATCATTAATTTAACCACAGCCATTAATGCAATAGCCCATTTTAAAGGGCAAGATGGTTAGATAATTAGGGTGAACAAGATCAGCCTAGCAGTGTAGCTTCAGTGCATTTCTTGTTCTTGTGCTGCAAATGTCATAACCTGACCAGGGCCTGTATTTATAAAGTATTTCAGAGTAGCAATGCAGATCTAGGATCAGTTTTAGATCATACAATATCAGCACTCTTACTATGAGACGCTTTATGAATACGGGCCCAGAGCTCGTATATCCCAGGAGAAACAAAAGGAAATTAACTGACTTGTCTGATGGGTGGTCTGGCTACAGAGGAGGGGAAGAGTAGGAGGGGCCAGGATGTGAGGGGGTTGATGGGGTTAAAGGTTACCTGGGTGTGGATCTCCTCATTGATGGAGCGCTTGGCCTCCTGCTTCTTCTTCACGGCTAACAGGTCCACCAGGGTTTGATAGTCATGCCCTGAGAGGGGGAGGAGGAGAAGAGAGCGAGAGAAGGGAGATGTTACTAAGGTAACATTTGAGATCCTGAAGAACAAAATTATAAATGTCCATTTTTAAATACTACACGACATCAGCGACCTAAGAGAAGCCTGTAATGTCCATTACAAAACCTTTCATTCGTGTGCATGGTGTTTACTTTGTTCGTTTCCTCAAAGTCACTGCACAGAGAAGCACTGGCTATGGACAGATGCACACATTCACACTATGAGGTGATTTGCAAACTAACGCATATTGACTAGGCCTTACCCAAACTAAAACATGCCGCACACACACACACACGTCAGGCCCCTCCCCCCGACCCTTTTTTCTCTTATGGTGTGTGAGGAGTTGCTAAAAACCTTTACTCTTGACTAGAAGCAGCAGCTCAGGTGGAAATAAAATACATCCAATGTCCTCCCATAAAACACACACAAATCAAAAGGAATACCTCGGATGAGGGGTGACTTTCATATCATTTATTTTCATAGCTACTGTATTCTGTATCCATTTTGTGTATGTAGCAGTCAAGCAACATTTGCATTTAAATGAAGTTATGCGCAGGTGGTTGGTGGTCCGTGCATAAGGCCGTTCCATCGATGGCTGAGTCATGCTGGGAAAAGGTTTGATCAGAGCTGGTTAATATACAACTTGGCATATTGGTTCTAGCAATCTCTTTTATCCTGTTCCAGTGTGCATCGGTCTGTCTGTCCGTCCGTGTGTAGGCTTTAGCGTATCATTCTCTCTCATAAGGAGATTAAGTCTATCTGGTTAACTTTACACCCTAAGTAGATGACAACAGATTCTGGCCCTTAAATAATACCCCTGTCAGTACCACGCACACACACCCAATCAAAACACATGCATATAAACACTTACACATTCTAACAGGCTAACACCACACACACATTCCTACTGCAGCAAATCGCACCACTGTAGGTGAAACCCCCCACCTAGTCTATAGCTAAGAACATCCCAGACTGCCAGCACTGAGTAAAAAAAAAATGAATGAGTCATTTCCTGAAGACATTATATAAAAAGGCTTATAGAAGGCTTTCTTTTAGTAGCTGCCATTTTGGGGATACTCTGCCAGGTGACGCGTGTCCTAGAACGTCAACATGCATCAACAGTTTCACTGTAAGATGAGTTTGCTCAGCAGGACTGGGGAATATTTGACGCAAGGAGCTTCAAAACGGACCGTGTGTGTGCTTCAAAGTAGTAGCTGCAGTGACATTTTGTCACACCAGCATTGCATTGGGCTGAAACAAACCATGAAAACCATTGACTACTTTAGGCCTTGAAATATACTAAGGACAAGAGAGCAAAAGCACAATTGAGCAGCAAAGCAAACTATTTTGACACAAAAGCACTCTGTAATATAGTCAACTTCCTACTAAATTCGGAATAAATAAAAATGCTGTCCTTTGTGTTCACTCAGTGACAAATTTTATTTGATAGTTAGATAGAGGGTTGCCAGGTACCAGATATTTTTGTGCCATCTTGCCAACTCCTATGGTCATTGGCATGACAACTATGGCTGGCGTGATCACTGTGGTCATTGGCGTGACCACTGTGTTCATTGGTGTGACGAGGTGGCGAGACAGCACGAATCAGATCTGGGACCAGGCTAGAGGACTGGCTCCAGTACCCACCTGTACAAACACGGTGAAGAAGATTTCGGTGATGATGGCGGTGAGGAACATGGTCCTCATGGGGAAGTGGTCCTTGTTTAACAGGTAGCCCAGGGAGAAGGCGATCGCCCCACGAGGCCACCGTAGGCCACAATGAACTGGTCCTTGGTGGTCAGCTTGACGATGCGGAACTTGTTGATGATAAAGGTAAGGCCCACCACGCCTGGGAGAGAGAGAGAGCGCAGAAGAGAATCAACCTGATTGACTCCATGTCTGCTCCCTCCTTACACACAGCCAATACCAGCCTCTTTACAACCTAAGAAAGGTTAAGCATCCACTTTCCAAATTGATAAAAAGCTTGAGAGAGAGAGAGAGAGAGAGAGAGAGAGAGAGAGAGAGAGAGAGAGAGAGAGAGAGAGAGAGACAGAGAGACAGAGAGACAGAGAGACAGAGAGACAGAGAGACAGAGAGACAGAGAGACAGAGAGAGAGAGAGAGAGAGAGAGAGAGAGAGAGAGAGAGAGCGAGACAGAGACAGAGACAGAGACAGACAGAGAGAGAGCACAAAAAAGCAGAAAACTATAGGATGTTTGGTGAGAATAGAGAATGGTCAATGGTGATAAAGTGCAATGTCAAGTCACTAGGTTTCAAACTAGCAAGCAAAAGTCAGATGGAGGTCTGCTTTGGGTCTATCTATAACTGCGGAAATGACATATACTTAAAATATTTATGCTTCCTTTTTTAGGGACGTGTATCTGACGAGTCTGTTGATATCTGGGCTTCCTCGATGTGAGGACCATGTGGAAACCACAAGGAGCACTCTTCCTCTAACAGTTGCCTCATTACCTAACTGAAATGTAGTGACTGGTATTTCAGTCTGGCTCCAAGAATAACTATCCCTTGTCAAATTGAGAAAGTAGAAAATCTGGCTGTCACATCATCTACAGAAACAACTTGACCAAATGATGACAAACTATGAGAAAGTTGGGCCTGTCATGTAATTTATCTCACTATCTTTTGGAGTCATATGATGTAGAGACTTGTTCAGTACTGTGAAGAAGGTATCCATGTCTGACTCACCAATTACCGTGACACCAGACAAAGGATGACGGTGACGGAGACGAAGGTCCAGTTCCAGGCATGCGGCCCGGCCACCGGTGGCCACGCCCAGGAAGATGAAGATGAGCGTCTCACTCACGCTGCTCCACATCTTCAGGAAGTACTTGATGGTGGTGTGGGACTTGTGGGATACGTTGGCCTCCACGTAGGGCCGCATCACCGCGCCGCGACCAATCAGCCTGGAGAGAGAGCAGGACAAGGGATGATTATAAATGAGTTCTCTGAGAAATAAAATGTTTTATTGTCTGACAATGTTCCATCATTTAATGTCTATTCTGAATTGTAGTATCTTAGATCGAACACTCCAGACATGTAAGTACGTTTTAGAATTGAATTCTGCCATCTATTGCCATCTATTGGTAAACAGAATACTTACCATAAATATACCAGGGGCAACATATATACACACATGTTATTATTGATCAAATCAGAGCCATATTATATTTGTGCGCTCGTGAATGAGCCCTACCACCCCACCTTTTATGGTAACAAAAACACCATAATTTGCTCTGTATGATTTGGAAATGTTGGAACTGGGCCATGATAGTTTCTAAAAGAAAGCGCAATGACAAATTTGATCACATTTCTGTAGAAGTGTGGGCAGAATGTTTGAATCTTTGCAGTGACTTTTTCAAACAAAAAAAATGCATACCGCCTATAGCGAGTGCCAAACACTGGCCACACATTCTCCAAGATTGATTGTCCTTTCAAACTACCTAAAAAGTAGCCTAAATGCTATAGCCCACACTTGTATGCAAAAAGATGAATTGTTGTTCAATATTTTGTGTATCAATACATGATTGTGTTTCTATCTCCTGCCTTGGTATAGGCTCAGATTATATAGGCTTTGATGTCGCGCTCCTATCGCACAGCACTGTAGCCTACACATCCTGTCAAATATGTTCAATAGGCTACCCGTCTATTTACTTTCGAGCATGCTTGGCTATTGAATGAGAGTTACGTTCTACAAAAACATGAATTTAGTTTCCCCACACTTCACAAAAAACATTTAAGACAGGAATAAAATTTAAAATTAACAGCAAAAATATATATACAATTTAAAACTATTTCAATTGATCAAGTGCAGTAGTCTACTATTTGTTGTGAGCGGGAATAAACCAGTCAGGTCAGAAAAGGAGAAGGAGAGACATGTCCTGCAATAGGATTATGACTTAGGCCTATATATAAAGGTAAAAAGAAACCCGTTAAGACTACACGCTGCTATGCGATTTCCTTACCAACGGCAAATGAATCCGTTTTATCATTAGGCCTACGTTTTCATGTTATTAGCCTACCATTATTATAATTCCTGTGCATCAAACACTTCCATTTCATCCACACAAAAAAAACGACATTTGCTCGCAATACAATTCATCAACCACAAGAAGTTGTGCATAAGCATGGTCTGAGCTGTACGTGGAGATGCGCACACTTTCCCCGTCACACCTTTGCTTGGAAAAACTGGTGCACAAAAGGTTTAGTATTTTTGTGCGCACGCACTTTAATAATTACGCCCCAGGTTACTACATGAATCCAACTACCTACAGCGTAAATATAGGCTACATTACATTCAAGTTAAAGCTAATGACTAAGTTATAGCCTAGTGCTTCATTGACATGGCATAGAAAGCAGTCACATAACAATTCAACTGGTTTTAAAAACAATACAGTACATGTATTTTTAAGTATTTACATGCTAAGAGAACAAGTCCTTCAAGGACAGTAGAGCCATAGCAACAAGGATACGGTTTGTTTTGGAAACTGTGTTGTATGAGCTTATGAAACAAGAGTTCCATTTCCTCAGCTTGTTCCACAAGAGAACCAATGACTCACTGTGATTGGACTTACGGAACCCGGAGTTAAGATGTCCACATCCCCTCCCCCTGTACAGCATGGCAACACCTCTCTATTCCTAGTGTGTAGTGTAGGCAACCCTACTCAGTCACTGTAAGGGCTGCTAGCTACCTCATTACCTTACATAACACACTGCAGTTGTCCATCATTCCGTCCAATTTCACTCCGGGGGCGAGATCTCTGGCATTCAGCTAATATAAAAAATTATAAAAGATAAGGCTTGGGGAGAGGTTGTATATATAGGCCCATATACAAGCACTGGACAAAAAGCACTATATACTAATCCAAATCCTCTTTACGATGGAAGGCACGGACGGAGCCCACAATAAGCCTCGGAACAGACTGTCCTACAGTCCTACCATTGCTCCTGTCAACAGGAAACTCAATTCATCAACAGCACCTATGTTTATGATCCATATTTCATAACTCACCACCTTTATAAAAAAGAAGGAGAGTAAAGCGGAGGAGAGGAGAGGAGAATTATATGTCACAGGAGTACTTTGCTAGGGCCAGAGGCATGACAGGGGGTGTAAATTGAGCGTTGTATCCCTGCTCTGGGTTGTACATCAGATGGCCTGTCACGACATGTAGGTGAGTTACTGCCGCTGTGATATAATTCATATGGATCTCCTTGGCTGGGACAGACCCAGTTCCATTGTATTTATTTGACCATTTAAATCATGAATATTGCCAAGAAGCTATGAATCTAATTCAGTGTACACTTAGGAGTGAATTATTTTCCAAGGAAATGTAGAAGATAATGCAGGAATTAGACAGTCATACTTTTCCTTTAGCTAAACATAGAATCAATGGTGTTGCTGGACCAGCCTGACAGGTTCAAAAGATCATGTATCACAGCCACTCTGTCAATGCATTATAAACACTAAACCTACACTTAGCCTCAGCCCAACAATAACTCTCACAGAAACCGTTTTTTATTATCAACAATATCTAGGATTCATGACAGAGAGAAACTCAAAAACCTTGGCCACTAGGAAGATTGTGTGTGAGTGTGCGCACGCGTCGGTCTGTCTGTCTGTCTGTGAGCGTGTCGTACTTCCCACCCCCTACTTACGCCATAATTCCAGACAGGTGGAACATCTCAGCCGACAGGTAGGCCATGTAGCTGTAGACGAACACGAAGAGGGGCTCGATGACGCGGGTGTGCGAGGTGAACCGGGAGGTGAAGGCCGCCAGGATACCATAGATGGCGCCCACGAGCGATGCCGCCCAGCGATACAATCAGGAAGCAGATGACCCCGACCACGTCCATTGGCGTTACTCACCTGCGCCAGAGTACTCTCAAACAGGTGGTATAAGACCTAGAGAGAATGGAGGGGGTTTGACACTTTAGAGCCTACAATCGAAAATAAACAACCTGTTTGGATTCCGTTGGTAAAAGCATGGTGCTAGCCTGCCAGGGTCATGGGTTTGATACCGCTGGGGACTACAATAAAATGCACACTCCCCCTGTACTGTGGATAAAAGGGTCTACTGAGTAGCATATAAACTAGCGATATTATATGGTCTAACGTTTTGGTATAGTCACTACAGAAAAGATAAATGTTCTCATTTGGCCCATAGACTTGCCCAAAACCTGCAGAGAGAGGGGGTGGAGTTACTGCCCTGCTTCCACTCTGCCATGATCTTTTCTAACATATCTTCCATCAGAACTTCATCGAGCATATGACGCAAATACGAGAGATTTTAGTTCTGGGATTCCTAAATTAATGTTTGCACAACATGTAGTCCTGGTATTGCAAATCAACTGAACATGAAACAATTCTGCACACTTGCGCCTGTCTGCCCAAAAATATTATAAATGGTTCGGCTGAACTATCATTGATTTAAGTCTCATGACTCCAAGGCTATTTTAAGTGAACCAGTCCTATCAAACACTATGGAGCAAACAAGACCGCCAGTGTGTGGGTATAATCAGTAGAACATAAATATAGCAACAGGATCCACTGTGCCTCATAATATATTCAGAATATGCAAGGACGCAAACAGGAAAATAAAATACTCCAAATGTTTTTTCTACTTTATATTTTCAATGACCAACCCATAAGAGAGAGATGGTCCATCCCACAACTGTTTCAACAGAGGAAAGAGAAGGAAGTCGTGAGAGAAGTTAATTGAAAATAGATTTTGCCTCTGGTGAGAAGGCACTGGGGGACCACTAAACTGGGTCATCTTTTTGTCACACATTTCCAAAACCTAACCAACCAATCACTTGTGAGGAGTCAAATGTGACGTCAGCTAGAAGGTATGAATTCAATATCCAGTGACATAAATATGGTGGGATTTTCCTAAAAGACTAGGCCTAATTGAATCTGGCAAGATGGGCCAATTTGGAATTAAGCTATTCTGATTTCTTGTGCCAGTCCAAATCAATATCCTGTCCACAGAAATAAGAACACAATCACAGGCCAACTAAAAACTGAGTCATCTTTATATGGAGGATGAATGTAGCCTACTTTTGAAAATATAGTTTTGTTTTATTATATTGTAGTGCATAACATAGTGCTGTATAGTACTGTATAGTACTGTAGTACTGTAGTGCATGGCATTATCTTATTTGGGGGGTGACCCTGACGTGAATGTACTGTAATTCATTCATTGATTGACTGTCTAGAATTGCATTGTACTGTATTTCCCTGCATAACACCACATACCACCCCACCGCCCACTCACTCACCACAGTGACGCATCATTGAGCAGCGACTCTCCGAACACCAGAATGCAGCAGCTCATTGATGTGGATCTCCTCAAACACAGCCAGCACGGCCACCGGGTCCACGGCCGAGATGATGCTCCCGAACAGCAGGCAGGGCAGCAGCTCCACCTGGCTCAGGTTGGTGCCCTCGATCTGGCACACGGCGAGAGGAGACCCCCTACGAAGAAAGCTGTTCCACAGGGTGCTAACCACGGCACATCAGGATGGTGCCGATGTTCTCCATGAAGGGCCGGATTGGCAGGAAGTAGCCCGCATCCAGGATGATCGGGGGAGGAGGCACAGGAAGAAGAGTTTGGAGTCCAGCACGGGGTACCTCCTCGCCCGCCAGCTTGATGAGGCCCCCACCAGGAGGCCCACCACAATGAGCAGACAGGACTCGGGCACGATGCTGGACAGCCGCGAATCAGGTGGAACCCTGAGGGAGGGAGGGAGGGAGGGAGGGAGGGAGGGAGGGGGGAGGGAGGGAGGAGGGGGGGGGGGAGGGAGGGAGGGAGGGAGTGATTAGATGCATTGTTCTCATTCATTGTTCTCATTGTTACCACTTTCAAGGCAGCATCTCGAATGTACCAGTCACCTGAAACTTCACTGAAGATAATAACCATAATTCAATCACCAGTGACTCACTGAACCTGTTTGAGTTAAATGCACCACCAAAAGCATATTCAGTTTCTAAGTGAGCCACCACACTCATAGTGCTTAGTAAGGTCCAGATACTGCCAAATTCAAATGGATGAAATGTATCAACTAGCCTTAATTACCTCTGAAAAAAGTAATCAGTATTCAGAATAGGCTTAGTTTATAAGTGGAACAGAAACACATTATTTTGATATTTTTTCAGAGCTCATTTAACATGCCAGTACTTGCTTGCACATATGCCATTTCAACAGACCAGAACATGTCTAGGCCTCCGTAGATATGGCTGGTGGGTGAGAATGCACAGAAGAAACAAACTTGATAGATGGCCAGCATCTGCAAGTCAAAACAACCCTAAACATAACACAGGAAGTCACAACAAATAAAGGGCCAAAGAACCAGGAACAGAACACAAGAAGGGTCTGCTGCATCTTAGCAATGTCACATACCACACACCCACAGTAATCACATGCATTTCCTCAAAAGTGGAAATGGTTATGCAAAACAAATTCCTCACAAATGAATCTCGTGACTCATTAATAGAGAAACCACACACAGACAAACGGCCACATCCATTCCCATAGTGATCATATGGACATGATCACCGAGGAAAACTTGACTGAAAAAGGTTCACTTTTGCTACGAGATGTCGCCAAGCCAATAGATGGCGCTGCTGTTATGTGTATCTGAGTGTGATACTATATAGTACTAGTGAGCCAAGTTACACATGTATGCATGCTACAGAGTGATACTGAAGTAAATACTTTATAATCACCATGACCTTGCTCTTGTATAGAATAAACACCATACAAAAACATGGTGTCAGAAGTCAGAACCAAATAGGTATATCCTTGAGGAATCAAAATATCAAAACGACACACGGATAAATGCACAGTAGGAAGGGGCGTACAACTAGCTAACCAGCTACAAAAATTTGAATAACGACAATGGCTTACCTGGTAATTCCAGTACCAGAGCCTATGGACATTTTTTTTCGAGCACAATGGGAAAACTATGAGATAGCTACAGGTATGGACAAAAAGGAAGCAAAAGTCTGCATAGCAACTCTGCTAACCGTGATGGGAAAGGACATATGACCCCAGCCATTCAATGAAATGTCAACTAGACACAGGATCAACAGTGAATGTCATAAGCTCCAACAGAGGGAGTTAACAGTTCTCCGGTACAGCGACTCATGTCCAGTTCTCCTGTTTATGAGTCATCTTCATTTGTTGGGTAAAGGAAGATGTTACAAGATGTCGCCACGCCAACAGATGGCGCTGCTGTTATGTGTATCTGAGTGTGATACTATTTAGTACTAGTGAGCCAAGTTAGACATTACTTACGATGCACTGAATGGAGCAGTTTGCATGCTACAGAGTGATGCTGAAGTAAAGACTTCATAATGAACTTGTATAGAATTAACACCATACAAAACACACTTCAACTTGATGTTAACTAAGCCTAAATGTAACAGAAAATGATACAGGATGTGAAAAACAGTCCTTTCTCTGATGGTTTATTTCCTAATCCCATTTCTTTGGGAGTCATTTCAAGTAAACTATCGCAATTAGCTGCCATGGCTCAAGGCAACATAATTAATGCAGGCTCAGATAGGCTAGCCTAGTCCCTGGGCCCAGTGTTTCAAAACTTTGAATCTTAAATCAGAATGAAAAAAAATCCTAAAACATAATTCCACTTTGGCATTATGGGGTTTTTGTGTAGGCCAGTGACACAAAACCTCAATTTAATCCATTTTAAATTCAGGCTGTAACGCAACAAAATGTGGAAAAAGTCAAGAGGTGTGAATACTTTCTGAAGGCACTGTATGCAGTGTATTAAACCTTAGTTACATTGAATTTTCTTGGTTGTAGGGCCTTTCACCTTTCTAAATCTACCTTGAATCCACCCTTCCAGTGGGATTGAGATAATCCAGATTTTCAGCATCAAAACTACACTCTTAGGGAAAATAAGTGCTTTCTAGATCCTAAAATGGTTCCTCGGCTGTCCCCATAGGAGAACCCTTTGAATAACCCGCTTTGGTTCCAGGTAGGACCCTTTCCACATAGAGTTCTACATGGAACCCAAAAGGGTTCTATGAGGAACCAAAAACAGTTCTCCCTGCAACCAAAAAAGGGTTCTCCTATGGGTACAGCCGAAGAACCCTTTTGGAACCCTTTTTTCTAAGCGTGTATCCTAATCACTACCTTTGAGTTTTGAAAAACGCAAAAACAACATTCAAACCTCCTGATTAAAAGGTCAGATTGGATAACCAAATCCTTATCCGGTTTTGAAAAACCCAATTCTAACATTTAATCCTATCTGATTGACGAAATCCGATCAGATAACTTTTGAAAACTGGGCCTGGGAGACTCTGCTAAATGAATGCCTTTTCAAGCCTTATGTGGAAACTGCCTGACAAATGTTTTTTAAGGGGGGAAATTGTTCAATGACTAGTTCTGATAGGCTAGCCAGTCAATGGACTGCATCAGACACTATGTGACGCTTCAAATCCCATTCCTCCTGAAGCCTTTCTGTAGTCTGACACGAAACCCTGACACAGTATCCACACAGTGTATATTTACACTGCTGCCGCATGAGGTAAGGTCACCTTCCAAATGACATCGTGCCACCGAGTTACATTGCAGCCAGTCTCAAGGCCCACCTTACAGACCATGACTCTGCAATATTAAAGCCCTTCTATTAAAGTTTAGGTGGTGAGCGTGGCAGGGGCGCTGTTAGCCCATCGGTGTATCTGAATTTGAGAGAAAACGTTAAGAGACGCTGTGTAGAGAAGTTTCTGCATTTTTAAGTCAATTTCCTGCATTTCACACATTTCTCCATGGAGCGGAGAGAAAATGTTGCATTCTAAAGCACATTTTGCTGCTATTCTATGCATTTTGCCATGGCCAATGCTGGGTTATTTTGCTCAAACATAAAATCAATACTGCTAAATTCATTGTTTTGGGTATTTTCCTTTCTCCCTGACTGTCTAGCTTTTATTTTTGTCATTCTTAGTTCTCAAAGATTATATTATGAAAAACAGATATAGTAGGTCCATTATCGTTTCTACATCCTTTATATGTGGTTCTGTAGCTCAATTGGTAGAGCATGGCGCTTGTAACGCCAGGGTAGTGGGTTCGATCCCCGGGACCACCCATACGTAAAAATGTATGCGCACATGACTAAGTCGCTTTGGATAAAAGCGTCTGCTAAATGACATAATATTAATAATAATATCAATAATAATATTTAATAATAATATTATTATATCTGGTTTTAGTAGTTTAAGTTTACACTGAAAGCGTTTTTCCATCACAAAAAAATTGACCAAACATTATTTTATTTTCATGTTTTACTTTTTGGATGCTTAAGCACCCTGCCAAAGAAATTAATTAGAAGAAAAATCCCTGATATTAAAGTGTGGGATGGCACATTGGCAGCCATTCAGCGAGGGTAGGGTTGGCACATTGGCAGCACCATCTGGTCTGGCTAGCACAGGGTGTGATCCCACTGGGACAGAGAAAGGAGATGAGAGGCAGTCAGGTAAACTGCCCTTCTCAAACACTCACACCTCAACACACTGAGCATAGTTAATTAGCATGTCACCATTAGCAGATCACACAGTTCCATAATGGTCAGGGTCCTTATTGCTGTCAGAGGTTTTCAAGGATAAGGGATCAGGAGAGGAATGTGTGAAAAAGAGCAAGCATTTACAGTGGGAAACAGTAGAGTCTCAGAATTATAAAATAATGAACATTGGGAATGTCTGAGCAGATGATGCCTTCGTCTAGCTTAAACGTACTCAGCAAACTCCTGGGTATACAGGGCATCTGATGTTTTCCATCAACTCAGTCAGCTGGAAGGCAACACTTTCAGTGTTGGCCACACTCTTTCACGGGTTAAACAAGGCCATCTTTATGGAGTCCAGAACACTGCCAAACACAGCTGCTGTTTTAAAGTACTACAGTGTTAGCTCCGAGGAATGTCCAAGGAATTTCAGTGATGAACGGCCCAAAGAGGCCTAATCTTCCCATAAAGAGATGTGGTGCTTGGGGCACTTCTTCTCCTTTCAACAGGCTTCGCCAGGAGACTGGCACCCTTCCACAATTTAGAGGAAGCATCTTCACCATGTGGGCGAACAAAGGAGTTAAGATAACACAGACTGCTTGGAGGACACTACAAAAGGCCCAGGCTAGATTTGAGCATCACCGCTTTGAGAGCTTGACGTTACCATTCTCACTCCGAGACTTGTGTTTAAGCGAATCTGAGAAACGCATTAATCTCTGGGACTGATTTGATAGAATGCTGGCTGTTTAATTAAAGGTGCAATTAAAACAGATAGACATTAGCCTACTGTCAGCATGCAGTCAAATCTATAACCACTTTTGGAGCCAACTAGTGCTCTCAAATCATATCCTGATGTCGCAAGCAGATGGGAGTTGTATTTATAACATTGATAACTTAGCTAGCTAACATACATTTCGGGAAAAGTTATATTAAGTGGCTAACTAGCTAGCTAGCATTAGCAACGCTTTGGTGGTCAATGAGACAGAGCTAGCTAACCAGCTGAGCTTAACAAGCAATGTAACAAAAGTATAATTTTTGGATTTGAAAAATCCTCCATCAACAGGCTCTGCATTTCAGGAATCACAGTAGAAAGTGCTCCTGATACACTGTTCAATTATTAAGCCATTTAAACAATTCATTATTTGAAGAAAACTCACTGGCTTTCGATTTAAACGTGAGATTGGAACCACGACGGCCGGACTCCGACGTACAGTTTCTATCCATTGGAGCACTGCGATTGGTTGGCCAAAACTTAGCAAAAGGTCAATTGTACTTCTCTGACATGCTAATTATTCCACCCACTCAATAGAATAGATTACTTAGAACAAGGTTGCCTAGAAACCCACACCCATAACAACAGTGATTTCTGCCACAACTACTCTGAGGAGCTGTCAGAATGCCCAGTAACTTCCAGGCTATTATTTCCCACAGCAAGACAAACAAGAGTGCAGAGAATTGCGATGCAAGCGCTTAAGAAATCCTTTCAACAATCATTAAATCAAATTTTATTGGTCAAGTACACAATTTAGCAGGTGTTATGGCAAGTGCAGCGAAATGCACATTCCTAGTTCTTGAGGTCCTTGATGAGCTTCTTGGCCTTCCTGTGACACTGGGTGCTGTAGAGGTCCTTTAGGGCAGGCAGTGTGCCCCGATGATGCGTTGGGACTGACCGCACCACCCTCTGAAGAGCCCTGCGCTTACGGACGGTGCACTTGCCGCACAGGCGGTGATACAGCCCAACAGATGTTCTCAATGGTGCATTTGTAGAAGTTTGTGAGGGTCTTAGGGCCAAGCCACATTTCTTCAGCCTTCTTCACCACACTGTTGTGTTAAGGGGACAATAAAAAGGTCCTCAGTGACGCGGCAGGAACTTAGCTTTGACCTCTCCACTGTGGGCCCCGCCGATGTGGATGGGGGCCTGCTCTCTCGCGGTCTCCTGCAGTCCACGATCGCTCCTTTATTTTGTTGGAGCTGAGGAATAAGTTATTTTCCTGGCACCACTCCGCCAAGGCACTCACCTCCTCCCTGTAGGCTGTCTCGTTGTTGTTGGTAATCAGCAAACTTGATGATTGAGCTGGAGACGTGCATGGCCACACAGTCATAGGTGAACAGGGAGTACAGGAGGGAGCTGAGCACGCACCCCTTTGGGGCCCTCATGTTGAGGATCAGCATGACAGAGGTGTCGTGCATACCGCCAGGAAGTCCAGGACCCAGTTACACAAGGAGGGGTTCAGACCCAAGGCCCTGAGCTTAGTGATGAGCTTGGAGGGCACTTATGGTGTTTAAAAACCCTCAGGAGGTAATGCGGTCTGCATTTGATGGTGAGGCACTCCAGATCGGGAGAACAAAAGGACTTGAGTTCCTGTAAGTTACCCAACTACTCCTCCACCTCTGTTTCCGGAGAGTCCTTTGTTCCTGTCCGCACCGACGAACCCCTTTGATTGTATGGACAGGGACAATATATACAGTGAGAGACACACCTCCATAAAACAGAGTATGTTACAGTCCCTTATGTCTCTCCGGAAGGAGATCCTCACCCTGGAGCTCATCTATTTTATTGTCCAGGGACTGAACGCTAGCGAGTAACATACTCAGAAGCGGTGGGTCATACCGCCTTGAGTCTGACTAGATCACACTTCTTGGCGGCAACATTTTGGAGTATCACCCGGGATGAATGGGGCTTCCTCTGGCAAACAAAGGATCCAGGGGACCAGGAAGTCACATTTCAGGTTGAATGTCTGGTGAGTGACAGTCCTAGAAACGCTCTGAGCAAAATAATGTAAGAAATAACACAAAATAAATACTGCAAAGTTGGCTAGGAGCCAGAAACAGGGTGACCATGTTGTCGGAGCCATCTTGTATCACACCCTTCAACATGAGAGCAACCACGACCAGTGGAAAATTCTGGCACTAGTACATAAGAGCTTGCTGGATGTTTGCCAGCTGAAAGAGAACAGTGGGACAGCAGTCCAAACAATATTGTAACTTTGGAGTTAGAGCTGAATCTGACAAGAATTTCTTCTAACAAGCAGGCATGCTTGTTACAAATTAGATTCCTGTAGGGACTAATGCTTTAGATTTGAGGGGAGGAAGGAATAATACACTTAAGCCTATCACAATCTGTTACGCCTTTTTAGCATGCTGCCACTGACTCAGTGAAAATAAAACACCCATTGTACGTATAAAACACATTAAAAAGTCTACATAGCCTAGGGTCTTTTTTGATAGGGGATCCCACAGTGGATCAACATAAATAAACACCATCATACACAGAATGCAGCAAACAGGGTCTAGATGAACAAAGTCTCCGGTTTATACAGATTATTTAGTTTTTTAGTCATCGAATCAACACTGTCAATATTGTCAACAATGTTAATTTATGTAAGCAGAACCCAAACTCTAGTTACTCATCGCAAAAGTGTTATTAGTAGTAGAGACATAGCAGGGTTGGAGTCAATTCCATTTAAATTCAGAAAATAAACCAAATTCCTATACACATTTTTTCCTCATTGAAAAGCTTAATTTACCCAAACCATGATACATAGCCTGCAAAACATAGCGTTGGTCCCTAAGAGTTGTGTGCCTTCTATTTCCTCTGAGAAGTGAATCTGAACCGAGGGACTTTAGGTTGCCAGACTCCCAACTTCTGAATCACGATCCATAAATAACCTGGCTGCAGCAACCGGTCAAATTCCAGAGATTCAACAGGGAACAGGATACCAAGTTTGTATGTGTGTCAGTGACTGTGTGTGTGTTTGAAAGGTCTGAGCTGTCAGCACTCGGTCTGCCGCATCTCCTCAATGCATTTTCTGATGTCTAATGTTGTCACTCTATGTCATGACATTTCTCAATGTGCTGTTTATTTCAGTCTATTGTGTTAGCCAAAAGACTTCCTTTTCAGTCAGTCAACTTTGGTACAACATACTATGGGGAGTCACGCCCCGCGACTTTCGGTTTAAGGCTCTAGAATCACGCCTGACAAGGACAAATGAAATCTGTGCCTCGCTGGAAGCCCCACCTTCCACAGGTGATAAGCGTGAGGCTCGGATTAATTCCTCAATTATTCCGCTTCACCTCAGCTTGAACAGGAAACGATTCACACTACTAAAACAAACAATTGGAAAACGAGACCGTCTTACGTTGTGCCAACTAAACTGTCCTCTTAGTGGCAGAGCGTGCCTACCCCTGGAGGTTGTATGGTTCTCATCAGTTTCTAGTCACGAACAATTTGTTATTCTTCTAATTACTTGGCCTGGCTATAGCAATAAGTTAGATGGCTAACACGACCAAACGACAAAGTCTGACAAGCCGGATTCAGGTTTCACACCATGCCCCAATGAATTGACCCCCTAGACTCTATATAAAATCGACACTTAAAAAAAATAAAACACAAAAATGCAACAATTTCAAAGATCTTTCTGAGTTAGTTAATATAAGGAATTCAGTCAATTGAAATAAATAAATTAGCCCAATCTATGTACACTGTGCCTATAAGGGGTCTGGGCTTCATGCAGGCTATACAGTCTAACAGAAGCACAACGTGTGTTAGAAGCTTGTCCATGTTTAATGCCCTCTGGTACTCGCGCCATGATGTTCACGGGGTATATGACTCTCTGTTCACAAGGGGGCACCTTCCCCATGGGTGGCTCATTACTGGGATTCATTGCTGATTCTGCTTGTCGCTCACTAGTCCCTATGAGGTGTCTAGTGATACAGGTTATGGGCCCTGTAGGCGATTGGTGGTTGGCAGCGTAGAATCGAGGGAACAAGCAAGACTTGCATGGTCGTGTCCATCATCCAATACACAGTAAGCGGTCTTTCTCCAGCTCAGCGCTTTTCATTCCTGGGAATTAGATTAAATTACTTAATCATCCGTCTGTTACCACAGAAGGGGTCTGTCCCATTCCCAGCTAGGTTACAAGGTGCTTTGTCGCCAGTACCCATGACTGGTCGGTAGAGTAACCTCCCTGGGTCTATTTTTTTATTGCATGCGGTCCAGCGCTGGGTGGCAGCCGACTACCGAACGCATCTACCGCCTAAACCGAGTGAGGCTTGTTGTGACAACAGTACTCTGGGCATGCCAATCGGGTACATCACTGATCGCCGGAGCCCTTGTACCCAGAGTGGGCGGTATTTAGGCAAACCTTGACATACATGAACACAGTTTTTCTTCAACCCCAAGTGTTTACGGGTGTCAATCATGTCAGTTTGATGAAAAGCATCCCTTCCCCACATTCAGACACACGGTTGTCAAGAGTGGTGGAAATGGAAGAAGAACCAATCTCTCACAACCCCTAAGGTGGCGTACCGCCCGCCCTTTTCAGATGCACTTCACAGGAGGCTTTATGTCTGTTCCATCCAATGGAGCGCATGCGCAGTGTCACCCCGGATCATGCGAACAGCGACGCCAGGGTACAAGCTACAATTTGATGTGCGCCCCATGCTTCTGCATCGCCATCACGCCGACCGTTCCCGAGGCCTCAGTGTACGCTTTTGAGGGGGGAATATCCTCCAGTCTCCAGAAGCAGGCAATCCGAGTGGTTCCTATGTTGAAGACACAGGACGGCTAGTACAGATGGTATTTCTGTTCCGGAAAGGGACTTTACGTCCCCATTCTAGACCCTACGTGCCCTCAGCACCCTCAGTCTACAAACTTAGAATGCTCACGAGCCGCCGGTTATTACAGCTGATTGGCTGGTGGCGGTTGAGTCGAGGCAAGCAGTATTACACACATCCATGCTAGTGTCCCGTATTCAGTCCCTAGGCTTCATAAGAAACCAGAAAAAGAGCTGTCTGACGCCATCTCAGTGCAGTCCGTGCTTCTTGGACTTGAGCTAGACTTACTCGCGACTGCGCTTTTCTATCCACCACGGAGGGTGTTTGGGCTTCGGCCCTGCTCAGCCACCTCGTTGGGCCACAGCACGGCTTCACAGTGCCTGCGCCATGTGGGGATGATGGCTTCTGTGATGGAAGTCGCTCCGGGGCTGTTGTTCCACGCTGAGTGCTAGCAGCCTAAGCCGGTCGCGCCGGGACGTCCGGTCAGCCCTATGAGCCATGGCTGAATGGTGGGACCCTCTCTATTGTCAGTGGGCTCCTATGGGCCGAAGTTGTATCACGACAGAGGACGGGGAAAGAGACGACAAACACAGTAAACTATAAAAAACGGACATTTCAAAATCGTCATGCAATATGCATCACTTGCGTATATGGATATTACACAAGTCAATATTGTGATCTTGATGTGAATTCATTTATTATGAATTAATTATGCAGCCCTAAAACAGGTATATACACACTACTATAAAAGCAGCAGGTTCCTGTTGCCAGGCTATTCCAACTGGTTGCAATGACATAGCAAAGCATTTATCTCAAGGAAAACTCCAGTTCAGAGGAATTTCATTACAGTGCAATTCGAGTAAATAAGATGTAGCCTGCAGGAAAAGGGCAGACATGTAATAATTGGATGGACTAAAGTGATTACGACTGCAACCGCTAACAGCCAGAGACCAAAACCGTCAATTCAGGACTGGAATGCTAAATTACCCCAGTTTGTGGGAAGAGTGTGAAGACTGGGTGACTAGGAAGGGGAATGACTATCGCCCTGCACAAGGAGCTTTTCACCTACAATGGTCTGTGTTAGGGCCTCCTAGCCAGGTCACACCCAATGGCTTAAGACAAAAGGACAGGTAGCAAGCTGAGCTGAAAGAAATGTAGTTATAAAAAGGCCCTTTCACTTGGCTCCTGTCCGCCGGGACATACTGTATTACACTATATGGTTGAGCTCCTTTGAGAAAATGATCATTTGTTTTGTATTTCAGCCAATGGTTAGCCTAAACATTGGAGACACTGTTGATGTGCCTGAAGCTCCTAACCAGATTGCAGATTGCAGACAGCTGACACAATTCTCTAGAACAGGGGTGTCAAACATACGGCCCTCTGTGGTTTGGAGTAAATAAAATAAAATGCATTTTGTTTTATGCAGAGGCATAGGAATCTATGGTCAAGGCACAAACTCATTTATAGGCTTAAATCAGCAAATCTGGGTTTGAACACGTCTGATTTTTTTGGTTGTATTTATTTATTTATTGAGCCTATATTTGGTCATAAAGTACCAAGAATAGCATTTGACTACTTTATTCAAATAATTTTCCAAGGCATCATGCCAAAAACAACATCCTGTCAGGCTCAGCGACCAAATCCACAATGCTACCCCGATGCCCAGGCTGAAATGAACAGAGGAAAAGAGGCAGAGAGAAAGAAGTGTCTGAGGGATCTTTGTGAAAGTGGGTGGTAATTATTTTGTACAAAAAGTAATTAAACAAAGATCTCATCCTGGAGTAATTGTCGGTCACCATGGTGGTATTTCGAAGCAAGACATTCTTGATGCTCATGAAATTGCAGACGGACCATGAATTAGTATTTTCTTCGCCAATGAGGTGCAGGCCTTAGATTTTAGACTGATGTATAATCAAGATCTTCTGCGCAGACGCCTATTAGTGGTCTTTAGTGTTGTCACGATACAACATTTTGACTTCGACACTCAATACCATCACGATACCATGGCAAAAAAGAAGCCGTATTAGCCGGTCACAGAATGGCACTTGATCCAGACAGATAGAACATAGCTACTGCTCTGTTCAATTGTCGGGCAACTTTTGAGTTCAATATCATTCAATTTGACATTTTTTTATGTCCATTTTTCAGAGACAGCCATGTATGCATTAATGAATCAATTACACAATGAATTTGATTTAGTTTTTACCAATCAACTACATAACGGTAATCATTTATTTGAATGGTAAATATCTATTGATAAACTGGGTAAATCTACTGGGTAGGCCTATTAACACAAAGGTGAATGCATACCCTACTCAATAGGAATGTGTGCATGCATTGAGTTATTGAGTTGTTTTGGCTGATTCTATCAGTTTCCTTGCATTTAATACTTATTTTTACTTACATAGTACTAGGGTAGTGGGAATTGATGTTAGCTTCAGCTGTAAGTTTGCAAGGAAAGTTAGCTTTGTAGGCTAACTAACTAGCAAGCTAACATTAACGTATCTTTTTGCATTGTAAAGTGCTGTAGCTGTATGGATATTGTTTTGCGAACAGTAATTAACATTTTCAAAATGTAATGTTGCATTATTCAAGTGTCTTAACTTCTGTGCAGCATGAGTTGGGGGCGAACATGATGCTGCCCAGACTCAGGAGTTCCTCAGGACAGGCTAGCTAGCAATGAGTAAGTGGAGCAGGGCAAGAGGCATGCACGCTGCGCCACGCTATAAAAGGGGACATCGATGCGCTGATAGACAGACTTGATCCTCTCAATCGGTATTGACAGAAGAACCCAAAGTTAAAAAAATCTAATAACAAACAATTTTTTCATATTGTAGTATCAAAACAGTACTTGAGTTGAGTTTCGTATACTGTGCAACACTACTGGGGTCTTATTCAACACACATCTTACTGGAAGTCCTTTTTGAAGGAACTGGTTCAGTAATAGCTTGTGTCCTTTACACTTCATATGCTCATTCCACATATTTCTGAACCAGAGGTTTGTTTTCATAATGATTTTTGGCAGGACTGTGATACTAGCCCTGCTGACACATTGCACCCCCGACCGTCAACACACACATCGCTTCCAATGCTGCAACCAATTGATGAGATCCGGCCTGAAGAGGCAAGACAAATAGAATTCTAATCAAAGCCCTAAAATAAAAAAGTTAAACATTTGTAGATTAAAGGCAAACTCTGAGGTTTACAGACCTTTTTGATGTTTAAAATAACTGAGCATTAACCTATTGCCCTCTGGAAGATTGTCACTGAGGCATGACTAAACTGTGAAGATAAATCTTGCTAAATGTTGATGTGTGAAGTCATCAGCGTGATCAACAGGGGTTCCCTTTATTTCTGGTAAGGAGTGGCTATATGGCCTAATCCATCAGATTAAAGGTGGATCTCTTTCTTCCTGAGCATGCTATCGGTGACAGATTACAGTGAGCCACAGGGGATGAAAAGACTGCAAAAGATAAGAGCCATAACCAATGTCAAGCCCAAGGCTGAGACAAAGACTAAAGCGCAGGCTATCCAACACAATATTCACTGCAATAATTGTAGGTCTGTACCCCCAAGACGCCAATGAACGCTATTCACCTCGGATATTAGTTTATATGGACAATCAACCTATGTGAATACCCTGGAAACACATAACTAGCCCTAAGTTCTTTTACTATGTTGATGGGATGAAAAAAGAAAAGAAAAAAAAGAGCCACATAAGCAAATAATGGAAAAACCTTGAAAGTCATAATACTTTGGCAGGAAAAGTGAGTGGTGTTTTAGTTAATGATATAGGCCTACTTGTTATCTCTCCCAGACTTCCACACAGTCATTAAATATTAGGGTCTGAAGGCCACTGTGACAAATCAGGCAACCGTTGCATTTCTGACTTCACTGTCACATTACTCAGCTATGTACTAAGACCACCTAACCATATCAGTGTAGGCTTGTTTGCAGAGCCGAATGCGCAAATATTTTACTTTCGTACACTGGAGTCGTGTCCTGTAATTCAGTTTAAATACCAAGATCAGATAAACAGATTATGTAGGCCAGGTTTCCCATTATAGCCTACTCATTTGTAAGGCATATATCTCCCCTTATGCTCACGCAGAAAACCAAACCTTGAGTAAACTGGAGATACAATTACAAACCTGGGATTTGAGCACACTGGAGCCATTTAGCCTACTAGCCATAGTTTTAGACCACTCCCAGTTCCTGACAACTCAAGGTGACTATAACAAGGTGATTGGGTTTGATGTTGTAAAATGATTAGACCCAGGCCTAATCTAATTATGGTTTCCACAGTCAGTCCACGATTCTAGTAGTAATAAATTATATTGCTTTGTGATGTATAATATTCCATTGTGCACTGTTACAGTATGTGGAGAAGTGCACCAACTGACAGCTGTGCGGTCCCCTTCTCAGGTTATCATCCATCTCAGTTGTATGTTTACTGCAGATAACGCCCCTAAGCCTTCTTAAGGAGTGCCTTGATCTTTCAGTGAACCATTTGTGGTGGAAACAAAATCGAACAGGAGATACACAGGACTCAAAGTATAAACTCCTGAAAAGAAACAAACAGGGCTTTGGAAATTCTCCGGGCCGGTCAATCAGTGGGCCAGTGAAAAAAAATAAAAAATAAAGTAAAAATAATATATACCCAGTCAGTATGGATTGAAGAGGGAATCCGTATAGATATAAAAATAAAATTTTATAAAAAAGACTAATTCCAGAAGCTGTTAGTTCACGAAGATTATTTATCACACACGCACCACACAAATAGCCTATTTGAGAAGAATATAATCTGTCGGGCAGGAACAACATGCAGCTCTCAGACAACTGGTTGTCACATGGAGTAGCCAATAGTAAAAATACAGTGCCTTCAGAAAGAATTCACAACCCTTGAATTTTTTTCACATTTTGCTGTGTTACAGCCCGAATTTAAAATGCAACCAAGATTGTGTCACTGGCCTACCAAAATGTCAAAGTGGAAAAAGTTAATTTTTTAATTTTTACAAATTAATACAAAAATGAAAAGCTGAAATGTCTTGAGTCAATAAGTATTCAACCCCTTTGTTACGGCAAGCCTAAAGTTCAGGAGTAAAAAAACGACTCTCAAGTCACATAATAAGTTGCATGGACTTTAGGGCCTCCTAAGTGGCTGCAGCGGTATAAGGCACTGCATCGCAGTGCTTGAGGTGTCACTACAGACCCGGTTTGATCCCGGTGTGCCGCGACCGGGAGACCCATGAGGCGGCACACAATTGGCCCAGCGGCGTCCGGTTAGGGGAGGGGCTTGGCCGGGATGTCCTTGTCCCATGGCGGGCCAGGCGCATGCACACTGACACGGTCGCCAGTTGTACTGTGTTTCTCTAACAATTGGTGCAGCTGGCTTCGGGAAAGCAACAGTGTATCAACAAGCAGTGCGGCTGGCAGGGGTGGTGTTCACGAGGACGCATGGCTCTCGACCCGCTCCTGAGTCCGTACGGAGAGTTGCAGCGATGGGACAAGAATGCAACTACAAATTGGGGACTCCAAAAAGAGTTTAACATTATTTTGGAATGACTACCTCATCTCTGTACCCCTACACATACAATTATCTGTGGAAGGTCCCATAGTGGAGCAGTGAACTTCAAACACAGATTCAACCACAAAGACATGGGAGGTTTTCTCAATGCCTCGCAAAGAAGGGCACCTATTGGTAGATGGGTAAAAAAACAGAAATTGGAATATCCTTTGAGCATGGTGTAGTTATTAATTATATTTTAGATGGTATTTCAACACACCCAGTCACTACAAAGATACAGACGCCCCTCCTAACTCCAATGCCGGAGAGGAAGGAAACCCTCAGGGATTTGACCATGAGGCCAATGGTGACTTTAAAACAGCTAACAGACTTTAATGGCTGTGATAGGAGAAAACTGAGGACGGATCAACAACATTGTAGTTACTCCACAATACTAACCCAAACGACAGGATGAAAAGGAAGGAAGCCTGCACAAAAACAAATATTCCAAAACATGCATCCTGTTTTCAATAAGGTACTAAAGTAAAAACTGCAAAAAAATTGCAAAGAAATTAACTTTTTCCTGAATACAAAGGGTTATGTTTGGGGTAAATCCAACACAACACATTCCTGACCACCACTGTTCATATTTTCAAGCATGGTGGTGGCTGCATTATGTTATGGGTATGCTCACATGGGCAAGGACTAGGAGTTTTTAGGATAAAAAGAAACGAATAGAGCTAAGGCACAGGCAAAATCCCTAGAGGAAAACCCTGGTTCAGTCTGCTTTGCACCAGACACTGGGAGATTAATTCACCTTTCAGCAGGACAAAACGCAAAACACAAGGCCAAACCTACACTGGAGTTGCTTACCAAGATGACATTGAATATGGCCTAGCTATAACAGTTGACTTAAACGGCTTGAGAATCCATAGCAAGAATTGAAAATGGCTGTCTAGCAATGATAAACCACCAATAGACAGAGCTTGAATAATTTTTTTAAGAATAATGTGCAAATATTGTATAATCCAGGTGTGCAAAGCTCTTAGACTTACCCTCTAAAAGACTCACAGCTGTAATCGCTGCCAGAGGTGATTCTAACATGTATTGACTCAGGGGTATGAATACATGTAAAGGAGATATTTCTATATTTCATTTTCAACACATTTGCAGATTTCTAAAAACATGTTTTCACTTTGCCATTATGAGGTATTGTGTGTAGATGGGGTGAGAAAAAAATACATTTAATCCATTTTCGGATTCAGGCTGTAACAACAAAATGTGGAAAAGGTCAAGGGGTATGAATACTTTCTGAAGGCACTGTATCCAGGGCACTGGGAGGTGAAACTCGCCCCAGTCCGAGGTCCTGAGCGCTCAGGAGCAGGTTTTCATGAAGGTTCTTGTACTTGCTCCGCTCATCTTTCCCCGATCCTAACTAGTCTCCCAGTCTAGTGCCGCTGGAAATACATCCCCACAGCATGATCCTGCTGCCACCATGCTCACCGTTGGGATGGTGTCAGGTTTCCCCAGACGTGACACTTCACATTCAGGCCAAAGAGTTCAATCTTGGTTTCATCAAACAGGAGAATCTTGGTTCTCATAGTCAAAGTCCTTCAGGTGCCTTTTGGCAAACTCCGCGCGCTGTCATGTGCATTTTACTGGAGGAGTGTTTCCCGCCTGGCCACCCTACCATAAAGGCCTGATTGGTGGAATACTGCAGAGATGGTTGTCCTTCTGAAAGGCTCTCCCATCTCCAAAGAGGAACTCGGGAGCTCTGTCAGTGTGACCACCGGTTCTGGTCACCTCCTGACCAAGGCCCTTCTACCCCGAATTGCTCAGCTTGGCCGGGCGGCCAGCTCTAGGAAGAGTCTTGGTGTTTCCAAACTTCTTCCATTTAAGAATGGAGGTCACTTTGTTCTTGGGGACCTTCAATGCTTCAGAAAATGTTTGTACCTTCCCCAAATCTAAGCCTCGACACAATCGTCTGTCTCGGAGCTCTACGTGACAACTCCTTCCGACCTCATGGCTTGGTTTTTGTTCTGACATGCACTGTCAACTGTGGGACCTTATAGGTCTCCCAGAGAGGCTAGAGTGGTCTCAAGGCACTGCATCGCAGTGCTAGCTGAGCCACTCAGAGATCCTGGTTCGAATCCAGGCTCTGCCGTAGCCGGCCGCGACCGGGAGACCCATGGGGCGGCGTGCAATTGGCCCAGTCGTGTCCAGGGTAGGGGAGGGAATGGCCGCAGGGGGATGTAGCTCAGTTGATAGAGTTGTGGGGTTCATCCACAGGGGGTATGAAAAATATATACTAACAACACACAATAATAGAATAATAATGTATGGCCACAACTGTAAGTCGCTTCTGGATAAGAGCGCCTGCTAAATGACTAAAATGTAAAATGCAAATATAGACAGGTGTGGTGCCCTTCCAAATCATGTCCTATCAATTGCATTTACTCAGGTGGACTCCAATCAAGTTGTAGAGACATCTGAAGGATGATCAATGGAAACAGGATGCACTTGAGCTCAATTTCGAGTCTCACAGCAAAAGGTTACATAAGAATTTTTATTTTTTATTTTTTTATTTCTAAAACCTGTTTTCATTTGTGTCATTATGGGGTATTGTGTGTAGATACAAATATTTAATCAATTTTAGAATAAGGCTTTATCGTAACACAATGGGGAAACAGAAGGGGTCTGAATACTTTCCGAATGCACTGTAGAATTTTTTTTCCAGACCGTGAAAATGGTCTCCTGATGTGGTTTAAGCATTGTTGTGGGACTTACAACATCCAACAGTACCCTTGGGAAACTCCCCTTATGCACGTGCCTCAATGTGAGCTTAGTATGGCCTGTGTATCAATAATGAATAGAGCTGAAACATTCCTCTGCTACTCTTGCTGCAGTTGTTCCTCTGTTTGGACAGCTGGTGCAGGAGCCACAGTAGAAGCTGAACAATGTATAAACAGGGACAACACAGAAAAACACTGCCAGGATTTGCATGTGATGGGGAAAGGAGTTAGTTTTTGACTAAGGTGAGCATGGCTGCCGCCTATCAATTGAACACTTGACTAGGGGCCTTTTATTTTTTTCTATCAACATCGGTGTCCTTGGCTTTATTTATTGCAGTACAATTGTCATGGAAAATGTGTTTACACAGTAGCATCAGGGCATGTCATTCTGTGATGCGACTGTATATGAGTTCTAGGGCTGTCCCCGACTAAAAAAATCTTGCCCGACCGAGAGTCGCCTGTTCTTTCGACCAATCGGTCGGCAGGCAAAACCTTTTCCATTTGGGAGTGCCATGTTATCGCACCATTTCTACTGATCTGCCTGCTATGCGCGCCAAGTTATGATTTTCATATAAACATTATTGGTGGAACAGTTTAATTAAAATTTTTATAAAGTCACCATATATCAAAATCAATGTCACGTGGTTAAAATTTTACATGAAAATTATACAAATCTAAAAGTAACTTCTATTGCCATTGCCACTATGTAAAAAGGTGCCTACATAAAGCCAACAACAAAAACATTGCAGCCTGCAGGTAGAACATATCTGATGAAAATAAAAATCCTATAAATCATATTGCCTACGCTTGGCCTGTCTGCAAGGAACTTGAAACATTGTATTAACTTGGTCCAGCACGAAGCTCCAGCTAGCAAAGTTGCAACATGGTATAAATATTCTGTCCTCAGAGTTCCACGCCAGTGAGCACCGGACAGACAAGAAAATACCGCTGTGTCTAACACTTTTTTCTCTCTTAAAATTGTATAGTTGGTTAAGGGCTTGTAAGTAAGCATTTCACAGTAAGGTTTACACCTGTTGTTTCGAGCATGTGACAAATAAAAATGTGATTTAATTAGATTTTGTGCAAGGATAAGAAGTGAATCAGGCAGGCCTATTTTATAACATTTCCACTGGATCAGAGCATGATATTTTTTCCCTTTCACACTGATTGGTTATCGAAAGGGAGAGAGCTGGAAAGATTTTTCAAATAGGCTGTTGAGGAACTATTGTCATCCTCAATGGATGTAAAAACAGACTTTGTTTACTTGCTGTTTGAGTGCGAAGAAAACAAATATTTGAGAAGCTCCACAGTGATGGTGTAGTTAAGCACAACTCAGAAGTAGTATCAGATCTCCAAATGGGCACACCTATAAGCCTACAGTTATGCGCGCAGGCCAGTAGACTAGCCCCACATTATATATGCGGAATCAGGTGTGTGTCCTACTTGGGATTGACAGATCTCCAAACAAAAGACAATGACTAATAAAAACTCTCTTCAAGTGTAGCCTAGGTTGTACCTCTGAAAACAACGTGTCCACTCCTACAATGACAATGGTAAGACGTAATAATAATATATTGAATGCATTAACAGAAATGGATCCTAACCAAACAAACATTGTAGATTAGAATTATGGGAATTAAGCAGTAAATATACTACGGGTGATACTGGTGTGCCAACCCCCGCAATGGATTAGTCCACTCAGACAGAGTGAATCAGACTGTCTCGTGCCAAAGAAACGCCATATTTTTTTAAATATATATTAGTGACCAACAGCCTATCCACTTAAAACATTCGACTCAGCTCGACTAAATGGGGTTGGCCTAATTGAGTCAATGGTGCATTGGAGGGACAACTCACTATGCATTGTGAGTGTTGTAAGAGGGAGCCAAATGGAAAAGAGCTTAGCAAAAACTCTTCTCCATTTATTTTCTTCAATTTCCATTCAAGCACCTCCAGGTGGCAGTTGGTTTACCCCCATGACTAATATTGACCACTGATTAGACCAACGGCCCATAATGTGGGTGAGTAGGACTTGGGCTCTTAGGAGAACAGAACGGGGGCGTGCCGCAATTCCATTTTAGTTTAAGTTACCACCATTTGTAATGCAAACATGGCATGACAAACTTGAGTCGCCAGGTGCATATTGTAAAGAGGCTATTGTACCTACCTGGTCACCTGTTGCCTAAACATACTGTAGGAGTAGACCTAACTGAGCTGCAAAACCATGTAAACCTACCAATGTAGTCTAGTCTTCAGTCTAACTCTTCAGATCGAGGGGCCTAATCATATCAACCCTACTGCATGTAAATGTTAACAACCTACCTTCCTGGCTTTGATTAGCCTATCCTATCTTTATTAGTGTTGTATACTACTACCACCATGACCCCTAGGAGACGAGGGTTCTAGCTAGCATATACATTTTCTTCTGTGCCTATCGTCTAGTAGTTGAACTGAACGCCAAAACTACATGTGCTTTGATGCATTACACATTAAAATGTGAAACAGGGTCATTTATAGAAATGTGTTAATAGTTTGTTAACACACATTCCCTCTGTTAATGGTTAGACAGAGTTCACGAGAGAGATGAAGGGTTCTAGCTAGCATATAAATTGCCTTCTGTGCCTAGCCGTCTAGTAGTTGAACTGAACGCTCAATCTACATGTGCTTTGAAGCATTACACATTCAAATGTGAAACGGTCATTTATAGCAATGTGTTAATAGCTTGTTAACACACATTCCCTCTGTTAATGGTTAGACAGAGTTTGAGAGTGATCTAGGCCAAGTCTAATACACGTCTTCCGATGTACAGAAAAAGATTGCTGAGGTAAAAGCACAGGCTAGTCCTGAATGTGGGGCCACAACTCATGTGAACAATGTTTGTTTTGAACATTGAATGTTAAGTGTAGCTAGGCCAATACATTGCTATCCGTCAATATGGTCTGCACTCTTTAGGCATAATCAGTGTTGGCACACTTGCTAGAACATTTCATAATCTGAGGATCTCTCTCTCACCACACTCTCTGCTACAACAATCATATCTATCCCAAGGCTATAGACACATAGGAAGAGCTATTTCTTAGGGGAATAAGGCATATTGATTTTAGGGCCTTCTTATCAAATGAAGGAAGTGTTGGAGAAACTGACCAGGGCAAGCACAGACAGTCTGACAGGACAGCAAAATAACTTCAATAGGAAATGGATGCAGCTTTAGGCTTTAAAAAAAGAAAGAATGAGATCTCTGAGCAGGACGCTCGGGGCTGAGCAGTGTAGCTTCCACAGCAGATTATAAACACAGGGGTTTCAGCATAATCAGAAGCTGAAGGTCACCTCTCTCTCTCTCTCCCCCTCCCTCTCTCCCTTCACCTTGCCTCATCCTCACTCACTCACTCCCCTCTCCTCCAAACCACTGCACCCAGCTGGGCGCTCTCCCCATCTTCCCCTAGGACAGGCTGGCACTCACCCAGGCTCATTATTATGTTGCAGAGAAATGGCAGGCTGCTGGCTCTTAGCAAAACGGCAGCAGGGGACAGTGCAGGGGCATGAGAAGAGCACACCGCATACACGAAAAGGAGAAGCAGAGAGAGGGAAGGGAGTGGGAGATGAGAGGGTGAGAGAGAGGAGAGTGGAGATGGAAGGAGCACTGTAAGAAGAGCAATAACCAAGTAAAGGAGCTGAGGAAACTGAAGATGCAGTGCAAGATTAAATGATTGCAGCAAGGAGAAAAACCGAGAGCAGCGAGGGGACCACAACCAGTGACAAGGAAAAGGGAAGAAGAGCAATAACCAAGTAAAGGGAGCTGAGGAAAAGGGAACAGGAAGAGGATAGAAGTTAGGCTACACGTGTGTGTGTGTGTGTGTGTGTGTCGTGTTTCCATTTGCCAAACATCCTGTGTCAACAAAACAGCTTTCAACAAGAACAGTGTGGTCAAAGATGTCCACTTGATGAGAAATTGCAATGATTTCAGTCTAGCTATGTGCAAAAGTGCAGCATAAAACTTGCTTAGTAATGCATCACATCATTATGGTACGTGTCAAGGAGCACTGATTGCACCTTCCACTTCAAAACATGACCTAAGTGTACGGTCATCATTCCCAGGAAAATCACTTACTATGCAGAATACAGGAAAACAAGTCCAACCAATACCTGAGAGTCACTTAATCCTGCAACATCTTATGCAGGGAGTGTCACATTATGGACTAACACTCCATATTCACCTATTGACTTTACTCTGCCCTGTCAATGCTGTAGTATTTTCCCATCTCATAATCCCTGCTAGGGAACAAACCCTATTTTCTTAGAACCTTAACATTTGATTGGGGTTCAAAGGGTATGAACTCTGAGTATCAGGCAAGACATAATTCCTCTTGAAACGCTGAATTGAAATGGCAATCAATGGCATTCTTCAAATACCTAGATAGTCTGCTCACCTCAATCAACTGGTAAGGCTATGAAAATAAAACAAAGTGAACCTCAAACCAAATAAACCAAATTTAGCTCAAATAACCTATGACAGTACTACTCACCTAATTTCATTAAAGAGGCCAGCAGCACCCATAACGAGATCTCGAAAGGCACCTGTATGTGATGGTAATCTAGAGACAGGACAGGGAAGGCCTTTTTTGTATAGGTGTAGTTAGTATGGTCGTGGCTGCCTTCTATCCCTTGGTGGTCATCGAGTCCTCCAGCGTTATCCCGAGCGCTGATGTCCGGTGAGCTGGCAGCTCCAAGCGTCAGTACGGTGCCCTCCAGAAATATCAATATCACCAGAAGTAGGAGTCCCCGCTCCAGAAAACTTCTGGAGCCAGTGGGTGAGTGTAAAGCTACCCGAACAGACATGTTGAAATTCGTTTTATAACTTAAAGTACGAGAAAAAAAGTGAGCTTGAAAATCGTGTAAAGTTTGCGTGTAATGAACACACTTTCCTCACTAGCAACTGGTTTTCCAAAGGACACACAAAATATCAATTTTCGACAATTGGCTGGCTAGCTAGCCAACTTTAGTTAGCTATTTGAGATGGGTGCAGCAGTTCCAGCCTCAAGACACGGCTACAGTGCTATGTTAGTTAGCTAGTTACATATCCTCTCCTAAATAAATCCCACATATTTGAATTGACAACTTGGTCCGATATCTTGTTTCAGATACTGACAGCGTAGGTTAATCTCTTCCGCGAAAGATGTCATTGCTCACGCCCGACGGTTAAAAGATGCTGCTCATACAATTCCTGTTTCACAAGAAGAGAAATATCCTCGATAATGACAGCGGTTACAGCTGATCGAAGTCCAATATTGACCTTGAATGAAACGTTTAGAACTGTCACGTTGCATTTGTGGGGGGATCCGAGATATTTCAACTCCATTCCATGTATTTGCATCCGTGTATGCGGCGTACCCGTACCCTGTCCCGACAGGACAAGACCTTATTTGAACTCAGTCAGTATGAGGATGTGTTTGTGGCTCCATCAATCCTTTTTTAGCTCCAACATCTCTCCAACAGTGACTTCTGATGTTATCACTCCACCAATGTACTCCTGTAGTGTGATGTTAGTGAAATAAATACAACCTTCAAAACGCAGACCCTTTCGCGCAGGTTTGAGGGAGGAGAATGGGGAGGGAGCTCTTTTTATTTTCGACCACAGTGACATCTGTTGGAGAGGAGGTGCGTGAGAGGACATGGGAAAATGTATCTTAAATTCGCATATATGGCAAAACCATACATTTATTTGTTCGTTTTTGCTAAATTCCTGTTCAATAGTCTGTGTAGGCCCAGTGGGTAGTTGTGTCGCGCGCTTCACATTCTGTCTCAGGAGACTTGAGGGCGTGCACTGTTATCGCTGATCTACCTGCATTGCAGGGCAGAACAAAGCTATGGCTAGCCTAGTATCTGTCATCGGTTGGAATTGATTGCGCCATAAACTCCATGTTATTTAAGTCTTCAATGTGGGCTAATTCAAAATGTACCTCTAGGGTGAGAATATCTTGTTGTAAATGCATTGGTTGAAAATATATCCAACTGGAATCTTCTCTTTAAAATTATTTTCAATTCAATATCAAAATTGTGTTATGGAAATAGGTGTGTTTTTGTGTGAGTCCAACCAAAAACGTTTCACCATCCCTTCAATATCAAATATGTGTTATGTGGAAATGGCTGTGTTTTTTACGCAGTACAGCCAAAACATTTTGACCTGCCAGCATCTGTATGCAGCCTACCACAGAGATAATATCTGCATGAATAAGTTATGATGAATACCAATCAAATGCCTGTGTTGCTGCACTTCATGCCCTTGGGGCTTGGGCACACACATTGGCATGGGGAAACCAAGTGCATGCACCCCTACACTCTGTTCCTCCAATGCCATAACATATTTAAGTGCAGCATTATAGTGAGATATACACACACACACACACAGAGGTTTGCTGTGCCTATTTTATAAATGACTTCTTCAAGCGATATTTCACAATCGATTTTTCTAATTTGCTTGAGATAAAGCGTATAGATAAAAAGTCAGGCAATACACACATTTTAAGGCCGGGAGAAAGTTAATTGAAATTGATTTCCCCCCTCTGAAATCTATTTGTCTGGATATGAACAGTTCTATAAATGGCCCAACTTACTTTTATGGGTCGTTCCATTCGATTTCAATCACTTTTTTACTGCACCCCTTTTGATTTGAAGAAAACGTTCTATACATATTTTAGAAGTGTTCAGAAAGTAACTTTTTGGACCCGAATGCCAAAACATTTAGGAGATAGAGGTGCTCAAAGTTCACCCATGAGACATGTCTTTATCTCTGGAAAATATAAACGATTGAGTTTGATATGATATTTCAAAGCTTACAAACAGGGTTGTCCAACTATTTTATAATTTATTGAATAAAACTTTATCCTTAGATGTAAATTATCAAAAAATGTAAAACTTATTTTACATAATCTGAAATGTTTGTGTTGTGCCAGCCATAGGTTTAGACACAGCATGCTCTTGAATACAGGGTGAGTGTCATGTTTTGGCTTAGAAATGTATTACAATAGGAATACATTTAAAATTCAACTTTCAGATGGTAGCACAAAGATGGTTGGAGGTCCACACATCAGAGAGAGTTGTTGACTTGAATGTGAATATTAGTTGTTTTAAATTATACTGTCAATCTTCCATTGGGAATCTATTCAAATCATAGAAATATTGATAACAGAACATGCATTTCCATTTGTTAAATTCAAATACGATGGTGGGTGGACCGGCGACCATCTTTGTGGTAGTAATTGGGAGTTAAAATTGTTATTTAAATGTCAATGGTGTACCAGCTAAATTGCATTGTCTGAAGGGATATGTCCATTCCTATGAATTATATTTCTATGATTGAAAATGACACCCACCCTGTATTCAAGAGTAGGCTGTGTCTCAACCGATGGCAGGCACAACTCAAACACCTCAGATGATGTAAAATAGGGTCTAAGATACAACATATGTGAACATTTAAAAAATCTATTTGATGCGTTTTTAGATAATTTACCATAAATGTAAAAAAAGAAATTATTAAATAGTTTGACAATACTGTTTGTAAGCTTGATATTAAACTCAACCGTTTATCTTTTCCAGTGATGAAGACATGGATGTCTCATGGTAGGGTGGGGTATGCAAAATGGGTCAACTTTGAGCACCTCCATCCCCTAAATGTTTTAGCATTAACGTCCAAAATGTCACTTTCTGACCACTTCACCATGGGCAAATACGTATGGAAAGTTTAGTTCAAATCAAAAGGGGTGCGGTCAAAAAGTGATTGAAATGAAATGGAATGACCCTTATGCAACGCGCTGTGGCTTCAGTCATGGCATGATGCTCTCATTTGCATAGTTTGGAAAGTTCATTAAGTTTGCCCTCATTTCAATCATGGAGAGCGAAGCCAACATTTTGGCAAGTCTGGTCTATATTTGTACACATAAATGTGTACATTTACTCTCTCCTCTCTATTGTGGCTAAGGTCGTGATGCCAGTGTTTGCTTCAATGACTCAAATTGCTACAACATGAATCCAAACTACATAAAACACTTTGAGAAAATAAAAAGAGACATGTCGTTGTGGTCCGTGGATATGAACCAAATTACCCAGGACGCTTAAGTTAAACACATGTTTGGTTTATCTTATTTCAGCTTGGTTAGTGCAGATATGTACATCATGTGTTTGAAAGGGCACATGAACCCAAATGCCTCAGGGCTCAATTCTGAAATCTAATGTGCATTGGAACCAAGCCAACCCCAAGAAAAATATGATTATTTGATGTCTGTTCGGATGAAATGTTGTTCCTTTGAACCTTGTTTTACAACCCTAACCCACTAAACACAATTTTGTCACAAACATCACACGAATTGCAAAACAAACTTCACTAAAATAAATCATTCCCTTCCCTTTTCAGGTTACCAAAACCAAAGAACTCATGGCTTTGTAGTAAAGAGGTGCCATCATACTTGAACCCAATTTATATTAGAATGGAATAAAATAAAATATTCATTGTTTTTAAGGGTTGTCACTTTAGCCAGTTTAGTGTGCAACCATTTTTGGAGTCACATGATAGCTTTGAAGTGTCTATTTTTTGCCCCTCTCTTCATGGAGTAAACAGGTCACCATGTCTTCTCCTCCAACCACATAATGTTGAACAAAACAAGCCAATTACACCCAGGCAGCACTTCAACCTGCAGATGGGGACTGGGTGTAATTTCCAGAATGTTTCAATGGAAGAAAAACAGGTGGGACAGACCATATGATTCAGAGGATGGCAGCGCCATTGAGGCCATCTCTATTTTGAAGTAGTCCATTTTCTTCTTCTACTACTACTTCTATGAGTTAGCAAACAAACTAAAAGGGTGCATACATGCCACCTGGAGTGTGTTGTTTGAACAGGTATAAAGCCAATGTTGGTGATTTACTGCCACCCGCAGTTAAGGAATGTTTGCTCACAAGTATAATTAATTGGCTGATCCCTCCTGGTGACCTAGATGGAATTATGTGATCCTTCCTTAACCCATAGGAAGTCCCACCCAGTTGACTACTTCAAAATGGTGAAAGTCCTCAAGCTCTATTTTATGACTCAACGTTAGTATAGCTATCTGCTAGCCAACTAGCCCTGTTTAGCTTAGCATTTTACGTTGCTGCCCCCCTGGGTTATTAAACTTAACATTTCAATAAAGCAAATGTTAGCTGACTTACTTATATATTTGACACCTAGCTAGCTAGCTAGCTAGCTAGCTAGCTAGGTAGCTCTAATAATTCAACATAAGTAGCTAAGAGGTTGCTAAATGTTTAGCTAGCTTGCTCTGTTTAGCTTAGCATGTTGCTGCTAGCTTGCTACATTTTCCTCTTTGCTTCAAGTCAGGAGACCAGTTGTATCTTAGAGATATTGTCAAATTTGTCTGACTACTGTAACACAATAATGATTTCAAAACATTACAACTTTTAACTCAAAGTTTTATTTATAAGATTCTCAGTTCAAACTTCGGCCATGTTTTTAAAAGTTGCATCTGTTAAACTCTGCCCATTGACCTTTTAGAAACCAATCGGATTTGTTATGCCCTAAACCAATCAGGATTCTTTCTGCCCTTGGAACAAAGTTGACGACACTTTATGTCAACCTGCAGCGCTGCCCATGCTAAAACAGGCTTTTGGGCTCTAGTGTCCTCTATCTCTATGTTCAGACCATATTTCTGTAGCTACCAAAGCCACTGTTTGTATACCCCCATGGTGTATATGGCCTTGATATGGAAAACATTCATTCTAAACAGCAGGACCATGCTCACACACTCATGAAAAAACAAACAACTCACACACTTCGACACAAACAAATAAATGCACACTGTACTCATACAAATAGCCTGTGCCCTACGCCTACATCATTGAAAACAGGTCAGCAACTAAAAAAATCATAATAATCGTAACCTTGAGTAGACAGTGTGCTGTTTTGTAAAGCCTGATGAAATAATAACAACAATACTGTATTCATTGTGTTGCCTGCTTTATTTCCTCCACATGGCCTGATGAGATCATGCTTAGATACCATCTACCGTCTAAGCACTAGTGTGATTTTGACCGGGCTACGTCAACAGACCTTTTCATTAGTGGCAAACCACAAGATCCCTGGTAAACTGCTAGCCTGGTTAAACCAAACTGAACGCTGTGCTCAAGTTAAACAATGGTGAGCGTAGCATTCAAACTGGTTTAACCAGGCTAGCAGACTGGTACTGTCTCATCCTATCCACAACATGCAGCCTAGTAATCATGAACTGTTCAATTTCGAAAAACAAATGCTGTCATGTCATGCCACATTGTCACTGTCTCCTGATGTAAGCACTGTGCTCACTGACAAGCCCTGACAACATGTCTAGTAGAATGTCAGTCACCATAATATTGTGACAGCATGAAACGAACATAGACTGTGGCGATAACAATTTTGATTTGTAGAGATGCTCAAACAACAGTCTAAACTTCAGTGCATTTCAGAGTAATGTATCCTAATTTCCACTTAAGTAGAATTTTCACTTAGTCTCCCATTGACATTAATTTAGGAAGTTAGAATTGGCTCTTAAGAGTCAGAGTTATTCTTCCAATGTAGAATACATTTCCTCATTAACCTATTATATCTGTTATATTATATTCAGTTATATAACTATTAGCATATCAGTGAATATCATTTCCCAAACTGCAAAGGTCAAATCACATTAAGGTTCACAGAGATTGTTCTTAGAGAGTAATAGAGGCCTCCTGGTATTTTTCCCATGACCACAGAGCCTATCTAATGTATACTGAACAAAAATATAAACACAACATGTAAAGTGTTGGTCCCATGTATCATGAGCTGAAATCAAATATCCCAGAAATTGTTCATAAGTACAAAAAGCTTATTTATCTCAAATTGTGAGCATTTCTCATTTTCCAAGATAATCCATCCACCTGACATGTATGGCATATCAAGAAGCTGATTAAACAGCATGATCATTACACAGATGAACCTTGTGCTGGGGACAATAAAAGGCCACTCTAAAATGTGCAGTTTTGCCACACAACACAATGCCACAGATGTCTCAAGGGAGCGTGCAATTGGCATGCTGACTGCATGAATGTCCACCAGAGTTGTTGCCAGAGAATTTAATGTTAATTTCTCTACCATAAGCTTTAGAGAATTTAGCAGTACGTCCAACCACCCTCACAACCGCAAAGCACGTGTAACCACGCCAGCCAAGGACATCCACATTCGGCTTCTTCACCTGCGGGATTGTGAAATCCAGATTAGGGCCAAATAAATGTATTTCAATTGACTGATTTCCTTACATGAACTGTAACTCAGTAAAATCGTTGAAATTGTTGCATGTTGCGTTTATATTTTTGTTCAGTATACATATACAGTATGGCTGATTATATGTTGGCTCGGGGCCAGCAGCTAAGTTACTGTATTATAACAAGAGGTTGTTATTTATTTTATTTATTATTATGATAATATGGTAGCCTCAGGTTAGCATTAGTGCTAAGGTGTATGAGGAGTGATCATTGTCTGTCAGGAGAGCACAAATTGGGACAGCTTGGGGAAATGTCTGTATGTTGTTTAGCCCTCCTTTTTCGGTTCACTGAATCCAAGAATGTCAATTATCGTCTCCTTGTGCTTTATAGCAAGAGCTATCTCAATACTGCACTGTACTGACTGGGTAACTGGAAATTAAGGTTATACAAGACAATGCTTTCTGGCATTAATTTGTTTGCAGAATGAGAGGTGTGTCTCACGCCCATTGGCTCTGCTCTCCACTGCAGCATGTAATACAGCTGTTAGAGACTCTATTCAACACCCCATTTCTAATCTCATACACATCTATTATTCTCTCTCTCTCTCTCTCTCTCTCTGTGACACACACATATACACAAACATTTATTCACAACCACACATCATGCACACGATTAAACAAGAAGTACTGTGGTGTGGTTTCTCAAATACAGCCCAAAAAGGGCATTCTCTAATCCAATACAGTTCAAATGCCAATCGTTGTTACTACTTTATTAATACTGCCTTCCTAAATCCAATAAATGTCAATGTGAATAGGTGCACTTGCATATTTCTACCTGAAGATGGCACTACCTGCACAAGCAGGCTACATTTCTCAGCTGTGACTTCAGAAGTGTCTTTATACTACTGTTTACATCTCTTCACATCTCTGCATGAACTCAAAGAATAACAAAAACGGAAGCTTTCTAGTTAAGTTATATTGTGAGCTATAGAGTGTGTAGTAATATTAAATGATCATCAGATCTGTACCTTGCAAGAGATCAAATGAAGTATACATTTACAGCTCATTCTCAAAAACTCAAAACCTAGGACCTAACAGTGGGGGACTCAATTTGCTGAGGAAGACCATATAAGTGTGCTGTATATCAAAACTGTGCAAACAAGTTTCAGATGTGTTGCCTGAATGAAAATGAAATATTGCAAGGCCTTTTTGTGGCACTTTTCTCACGTTTTAATACATTCCATTGTGATTGCTGAAGCATGGCTATGTTTTGTCAGTCAGACCTGTACAGCATCCATATTAGGAAGGACATTTGGTCTGAGTACTAAGAGAATTTGGTCTGAGAACTGATGGAGTTTGGTCTGACAATTGACGAAGTTCCTAATATGGATACCGTAATTTTGAGGTTTCCAAGGTGTTCCTCTGTTCAGTTAGTGCCCCAGGCAGAACTCTAGCTGCAGGGCTGTGCTCACTCAGCCATTCTGTTATAAGGCCACATCTGGTATACCTACAGAGACGAGGGAGGGAGCTTAGGCTTTGAGTTTAAAGCGGGAGGTAGGCTAAGAAGTGCTGAGCGCTATTGTAGCCCTGTATACATCACATTCTATTCCATGTAATGTGGCACTTGAAAGTATTGGACTCTCACTCTAAATCTTGGGATATATGGGTGTGTATTTTTTCTGCCCCCAAGGATTTGGAGAATAAAATAGTGATTATTTTTTTTCAGTGATCTCTATGCGTAAAGTTTTCCAGCCAACTTGATGTTGAGACGTTGAATCTTACTAATGTCCACTAGAGGGCCTCGTTGACCCCCTTGTTGTCACGATGGGCTCGCTTAGGAACATCTCATGGCCAAGGATGAGGGGGAGACAGCTTACCTCAGTCGCGCCTGCTCCAAGGTCAGTTTTGATATGAGCTGTATATTACCACTCCTCTGGATATTTTTTTCAGAAAACATGAGCTTCTGATATCATCAATTAGAAAGTCTCTCTCTCTCACAATCTCAAGAACACACACAGACACGCATTCACTGAGTGTACAAAACATTAGGAACACCTTCCTAATATTGAGTTGCACCCCCTTTTGCCCTCAGAACAGCCTCAATTCATCGGGGCATGGACTCTACAAGGTGTTGAAAGCGTTCCACAGGGATGCTGGCCCATGTTGACTCCAATGCTTCCCACAGTTGTGTCAAGTTGGCTGGATGTCCTTTTGGTGGTGGACCATTCTTGATACACACAGGATACTGTTGAGTGTGAAAAACCCAGAGGGCTGCAGTTCTTGACACACTCAAACTGGTGCGCCTGGCACCTACTACCATACCCCGTTCAAAGGCACTTAAATATTTTGTCTTGCCCATTCACTGTCTGAATGGCACACATACACAATCCATGTCTCAATTGTCTCAAGGCTTAAAAATCCTTCTTTAACCTGTCTCCTCCCCTTCGCCTACACTTATTGAAGTGGATTTAACAGGTAACATCAATAAGGGATCATAGCTTTCACCTGGTCAGTCTGTCATGTTCCTAATGTTTTGTACACTCAGTGTATATGTGTACACACCACAAACATATCCATATGTTCATGTGTCTGTGTACATATGTGTCAGAACATACACACACCCACACACACGTGCGTGCATATTCATAGTTTTTTCCACAACGCCCCAAGCAGAGCTGAGAATGTGTGAGTCAATATGGAAGGATATGAGAGCGGACAGGTTTACGACAGCCAGCAGGGCACTGCAGCATCAGACCAAGGCAACATTTGAATATTGCATTAGACCATCCCAGGACCCTGCAGGCTCTGCAGCAGAGCTCCTGCCCAACCCAACCCTTCTCTCTCAGTGAGAGAATATACACCATTCTGGGTTATGACTAGCCTTGATTTCCAGTCTTTCACATAGTTGTAGGTATAGGTCGTTTTTCAGAAACAATTGTCTGACTTGTTGAAACTAGGTTAAGGCCATTCTCATTGCTCTCGTGTCCAGCCTACCAAAACCATAATGTTTATTTTGAAACAATGTAACCACAAAATCATGTTCTGTGAAATGTGTTTGGTAAAACGATATACCGGTATTAAAAATGTGTAACATGTAACGTAATAATAATAATAATACATGGGACTTATATAGCGCTTTTCAAGGATCCAAAGTCACTTTACAATTGTAGAAATGAAACATAAAACAGGAATCAAAACAAAACAACATCAGACTAAACAAAAACATGAACAAAGATAGGGGTGGGCTCAAGGAAGGGAAAGAGTGTGATGTATCAGTGTATGGGGAGGGTAGGGTTGGGGTTTGGATATGAACCCGGTTTAGGGTAAGGGGTAGGGTAAGGGTTTGGGTTAGGTGGTGCTCAGTATGGTGGAGAGGAGTGTCTTTGTAGTGTTCACTCTTAGAAAAAAAGGGTTCCAAAAGGGTTCTGCGGCTGTCCCCATAGGAGAACCCTTTGAAGAACCCCTTTTGGTTCCAGGTAAAGCTTTTAGGTTCCATGTAGAACCCTCTGTTCTACCTGGAACCAAAGGGGTTTTACCTGGAACCTAAAGGGGTTCTTCAAAGGGTTCTCCTATGGGGACAGCCTAAGAACCCTTTTTGGTTCTAGTGAGTACCTTTTTTTCTAAGAGTGTATTGCTTTGCTTGTATGTGTTTGTGGGGGTGGGGGCTTAAGGGTAGGCCTTGTCAAAGAGGTCGGGCTTTAGGAGAGACTGAAAGATGGTGATGGACTGATGGCTGGAGGGATGGCTAGAAAGAGGGAGTTACAGAGACTTGGAGCAACCCTGGAGAAGGCCCTGTCGCATAAGCTCTGGAGCTTCGACCTGGGGATGACAAGGTGGCCTGCTGTGGTGGAATGGAGTGCGCGTGTGGGTTGATAGGGGAGAAGAAGGTCTGAGAGGTAAGGGAGGCAAGTCGGTCAGAAGGAAGATCTTGTAATCAATGTGTTGGGAGACAGGGAGCCAATGGAGTTCACGGAGGATAGGGGTAATGTGCTGCCAGAACTTAGTGTGGGTGAGTCAGGCTGCAGAGCTTTGAACCATTTGGAGCTTATGGAGGGAGCTTGAGTTGATGCCGGAGAGTAGTGATAATGATTCTAACAATTCTAACACGCTGTTTATTATTCTAACGATCAAATGATTCATCTTTTCCCATGACTAAGGGCTGCTAACCACAGGCAGCTTATGTGTGTCGGTGTAAACGTGATGACAGGATTAACTAGCTGCTACCGCAGGGTTGAGGAAACTGGACTCCTGCTGTTCAATGGCTGACTGAGGAGAGCCTGACCACAAACACTCATTCTGGACAGGACCCAAAACCACAGGGCTGGTGTAGGGAGGTTGGGGCATGCACAAGCAGGAGATAAATACAGACTACCAAAGGAGTTGGGGGAAATGGAATTAGCACAAAGGAGTGCAAGTGAATGGGAGTTTAGAAGTATTGTCAAAGAAGAAAATAAACTGAGCCTTTAAAAAAGTCCATTGGAAATGTAAACCGTATTACAGAGAGACCGGGAAAAGGCACGAGCCTAAAGAGAGATAGGAGAATGATTTTAGAAAGTGCAAAAGAAGAATAGAGACGGAGGCATTGAGAAAGTACAGTAGAAATGCATGTAAATGTATGACAGAGAAGAAGGACGCGAGAGAGAGAGAGAGCGTTAGGCTTAACATGTGGTGTTTTGCAGGCCTGACTGACTCTGAAAAGGTAAATGAGAAGTGAACTGAAATGAACACGAGGCACATCTGGCTGCGTGGTTGAGTTGCGACCGCACTTTATCTGACTGGACACAAAGGGCATGAGTCACTAGCCCTGTTTCCATCAGAGCAGAGCTCTAACTAGACTACAGTGACCTGTGTTAGAACAACAGTGGGCTGAGTAAGAGACCTGACTACAGACCCATACAGACAGGCTGAGCAGGACTCGTGAAACAATACCAAGATGTGTACTCATCGGACACGTACAGTAGATTGGCCTTCACCGATAATAAACTGAACCCAGTGTGTTCTTGGTAGCTAAACCCAGACACATTCTGTTTAGCTACCAAAGGAACAATGCAAGAGGGGATTGGTTCACCACTATAAGCCTCTCCAGTGCAAAACATGCAAATCTCTGTGGTAGACTGCAATCGTCATAGAATATAGAGATAATAATGTTTGAAATAGGCTGCTTCAAGATTACTATTGAGTTATACTATAAGAGGGACTATAGAGTGAATTATGATGAGGTTATGGTATGGTTGGATATACAGTACCAGTCAAAATTTTGGACACACCTACTCATTCAAGGGTGTTTCTTTATTTTTACTATTTTCTACATTGTAGAATAATAGTGAAGACATCAAAACTATGAAATAACACATATGGAATAATGTAGTGACCAAAAAAAGTGTTAAACAAATCAAAATATATTTGAGATTTGAGATTCTTCAAAGTAGCCACCCTTTGCCTTGATGACAGCTTTGCACACTCTTCGCATTTTCTCAACTAGCTTCACTTGGAATGCTTTTCCAACAGTCTTGAAGGAGTTCCCACATATGCTGAACACTTGTTGGCTGCTTTTCCTTCACTCTGCCGTCCGACTCATCCCAAACCATCTCAATTGGGTTGAGGTCGGGGGATTGTGGATGCCAGGTCATCTGATGCAGCACTCCATCACTCTCCTTCTTGGTAAAATAGCCCTTACACAGCGTGGAGGTGTGTTGGGTCATTGTCCTGTTGAAAAACAAATGATAGTCCCACTAAGCCCAAACCAGATGGGATGGCGTATCGCTGCAGAATGCTGTGGTAGCCATTCTGGTTAAGTGTGCTTTGAATTCTAAATAAATCACAGACAGTGTCACCAGCAAAGCATTCCCACACCATAACACCTCCTCCTCCATGCTTTACAGTGGGAACAACACATGTGGAGATCATCCGTTCACCCACACCGCGTCTCACAAAGACACAAAAAATCTCAAATTTGGACTCCAGACCAAAGTACAAATTTCCACCGGTCTAATGTCCATTGCTCGTGTTTCTTGCCCCAAGCAGGTCTCTTCTTATTATTGGTGTCCTTTAGTAGTGGTTTCTTTGCAGCAATTCGACCATGAAGGCCTGATTCACTCAGTCCCCTCTGAACAGTTGATGTGTCTGTGACTTGAACTCTGTGACGCATTTATTTGGGCTGCAATTTCTGAGGCTGGGAACTCTAATGAACTTATCCTCTGCAGCAGAGGTAACTCTCGGTCTTCCATTCCTGTGGTGGTTCTCATGAGAGCCAGTTTCATCATAGCGCTTGATGGTTTTTGCGACTGCAATTGAATAAACTTTCAAAGTTCTTGACATTTTCCATATTGACTGACCTTCATGTCTTAAAGTAATAATAGACTGTCGTTTCTCTTTGCTTATTTGAGCTGTTCTTGCCATAATATGGACTTGGTCTTTTACCAAATAGGGCTATCTTCTGTATACCCCCCTACATTGTCACAACACAACTGATTGTCTCAAACGCATTAAGAAGGAAAGAAATTCCCAAATTAACTTTTAAGAAGGCTCACCTGTTAATTGAAATGCATCCAGGTGACTACCTCATGAAGCTGGTTGAGAGAATGTCAAGAGTGTGCAAAGCTGTCATCAAGTCAAAGGGTGGCTATTTTAAGAATCTCAAATATAAAATGTGTTTTGATTTGTTTAACACTTTTTTGGTTACTACATGATTCCATATGTGTTATTTCATAGTAGAATAATAGTGAAGACATCAAAACTATGTAAAAAATAAAAAAAAATAAAGAAAAACCCTTGAATGAGTAGGTGTGTCCAAACTTTTGACTGGTAGTGTAGAAATGAACCCAAAGGGTAATTTAAGGTCAAGCTCCGCACCAGACTGACTCTCTGTTGGGCGTGCACACAACAAAGACCATTCCTCCTCTATGGGTGGTTGTGGACATTGGCATTTGTAACAGACATCTTCCAAGATAGTACAAAATAATGCACTCATAAGGCCTCATCTCAATAAGCCTTTGTCTGACTGTGAACTGCACAATAACATAGCATCACTAGGAAAGATGAGCGAAACAAATAACAATTGTACTTGTTTTGGGGGATGGAAGGAAGAAGTGGGCGATTTGTGAAGTTTCTCCACGTCAGAGATCATAAGGAGAGGAGTGGGATGGGGAGAAACAAAGAGACTTGTGATGATGCTTGTTTTTAGGAGAGCGGGTTGGGCCGCCTCCCCTCATATCTGAGAGAGGAGTGGGCCTGTGCATGTGTATGTGTGCATGTGTGTGTGTGCGAAGTGTGTGTATCTGTGTGCGTTTGTGTAGCTCTAAATACACAGTATCCCTTTGAAGTGAAGCTCCAGAACAATTCCAGGTTCTAATTAATCTCAATTTGCATTATGTATCTAATTGGACATTGATATCAATCTTTAGACAACTAAAGCAATCCTAATACAGTGTGTTTCTTCTAATGATTGTATTTCCATTTCCTTTTTACCCATTGTGTTAATGTAGGAATCTGATAGTCTCAACGCAGTGGCTAGGTGCACAGGACCTCTGTGCACCAGTTTGTCTGACGTAATCAGAAAGAGAGAGAAGGAGCACGTAGAGACAGAGAGGGAGCGAGAGCGAGAGAAAGAGTGTGTACCAGTTTGTGTGACGTAATCAGAAGAAAGAGGTAGAGAGAGAGAGAGAGAGAGAGAGAGAGAGAGAGAGAGAGAGAGAGAGAGAGAGAGAGAGAGAGAGAGAGAGAGAGAGAGAGAGAGAGAGAGAGAGAGAGAGAGAGAGAGAGAGAGAGAGAGAGAGAGAGAGAGAGAGAGAGAGAGAGAGAGGAGGGAGGGAGAGAGAGACCGGAAGAGAGAAGGAGAGAGAGAGAGAGAGAGAGAGAGAGAGAGAGAGAGAGAGAGAGAGAGAGAGAGAGAGAGAGAGAGAGAGAGAGAGAGAGAGAGAGAGAGAGAGAGAAGGCTTAGCCAGCAGACTACATCATGGGAACTTTGCATGTTAGTTTGGAGTCAAGGCCATCCAAGATTAGAGCTCTCTTCATGATGATTTATTTAAATGTACCACATTTACGGGTCCTTTGGCAACCAGAAGTCTGTATATACTTGGACAGTAGCCTACACTACAGAGTACATTAAAAGCTGGCAAGGTTGTACAGTAGCTGAATATCACATGTACAGAACCATTCATGTACAGTATAGTATGACACATATGGTAGAACGTTTAGCTGTGCACTAGTCTGTATCTCTGTAGTATTTCATATGTCCTAGGCATAAGGCAAACATATACCGTAGATAGTTGCTATCAACTATCATGACTCATTGTATATTTGTATGTATATTGTTACTTATTAATAACCATAACTTATGAGTCGTGATAGTGAGGCTAACACAGTCTACTGTGCTAAACAGTAAATTCCCTAGCCTGTTCCCAGATTTGTTTGTGCTATATAGCCAACTCCTATAGGCCCAGTGTAGCTCAGTTGGTAGAGCATGGTGCTTGCAACGCCAGGGTTGTGGGTTCGATTCCCACGGGGGGCCAGTATGAAAATGTATGCACTCACTAACTGTAAGTCGCTCTGGATAAGAGCGTCTGCTAAATGACTAAAATGTAAATGTAAATGTAAAAATGTCATTGTCATGCATAACGACCATAGGAGTTGGCAATACAACACACACAGATTTGGGACCAGGCTATAAAATGTTAGATAAAGTTCTGGGTAGTTTCCATGGTGACAGGTGTCGTCAGTCCAACAGTGATGGGGACACTCACTCTGGTGGATGTACAATACAGTGAAATCAGAAACAGACTATCTCAACCAGTCAGACAGATCAAAATGATTGATGAGCCTGTCTACATGTAGAAATGTTAAAGAACTTGTCTTAGTGCCAGCTCTGTCTCATATTAATGACTGATGTAATTCCAACCTCTTATTCGATATTAACTTAGTCCTCCACCATGGCTTTTGAAATATTCCGTGCAGTTTAATCTAGAGTGTGGGTAATACTTTTCTTTGACATTAATTAAGTATTTAAGTATTTTGGGATTAGATTCCACACGAGACTGTCGATTACTGTTGACTTGGTGTGATGCTGCCACAAGTGTGAGTTGATAGCACATACTAACATACTTATGACTGCTTTAAATAATAATAATAATACATGTTATTAAACTTCTATAGTGCAATATAACTTCAAACAAGCAATATATCATGACAGGTCAACCAATACCATACTGTAATGTACTATATCTGCCAGTTTTGACTGCATTATTTGCACTGGCAATTCAAAGATGGCCGCCAATGCCATTTCTGGTGCTCGTCCATTTAAGGTTTTGCATTATGCTTAATTGTTGACAATATGACCGAGTGGCGCAAATTACGTTCGATTTGAGCATGGCACGACTCCCTCACCGGCTTCACCCGGTCACGTGATGTGCCATTACCCCGGTTCAACCTGGGGCAGTTTAATCGATTTGCCTCATTGGTTACAATATGTACTTATTTTGCTCACATAATATCACTTTGCCAGTCTTGCTTTCGTTGCTCTCATATTGACACATTATGTCCTTGAACTTTTAAATTGTAACTTAATTTGAGATCGAAGCTGATTGTTACACTGGCTACTACTGTAGTGTTCTTCTGAGGTGTAAGTAAGGTAAACAAACAGGAACACACACACATTTTCATGCCAGCTCAGGTCCAGCTTTAGAGAGAGGTTGTGAACTGTGTTGGTTTCATGTGCCAGACTTGCTGACTTTTTATTATTAAAGATAGACTATCTGTCCGGCTATATTTCACCTTGACTCCATGCCAAAGCTTCTAAACTAACCCTACTGGTGTGCCTGTGCCAGTCATTCACAGTGGAGGAGTTTGGGGAGTGACGCAACAGGCTTAAATGGCTGAAGGGCATCGAACTTAGGTCATGCAGGCCAAACACCTGGCCACAGACATCAACCATGAGCAAAGCTCTACCTTCATTAGGATAAAGCCTGGTCCCAGATCTGTTTGCACTATCTTGCCTGTTCCTATGGTCATTGTCATGTGACCAGTGTACACAGAGGCATGTAAGAGTGGAGTTTGGAAGAAATGCTAACATTAATAGTGGATGGGGAGGAATTACAATGAACTTGTCCTGAAATCGACAGCATTCTTATCTCAATAATACCTGTATATCCAGGCTTATGATATGGGGCATACACAAGCACCTCTTCTAAATACCCTGGCTTATTGTACTCATCACCATAGCTGAATGCCAGGATAAAGTCAGTGAGAGAGAGAGCACAGTAAAAGCCTATCTGAAGAGGTGAGCCCGGCTCCCTTCACTCCACAGCTCTTTGATGCCTACATGGCTCTCTTTTCCTGCTAATATCATAGGCCCTCGGGGAACTGCCAGAGCAGCACAATCCATCAGTCATCCTACTCATCAACACACACATCTATGATCATACACCAGTAGCGTAGCCGGAAATGTGTTGGTGGTTGGGCCCATAGAAATATAATTAATAGAATGTGATTGGAACCTCTAACCCTGGCAATTTGACCGGTAAAGTAATCACTCGCAATGGCTGCCTGGTGCAATAATTTCCATGGTAATGTAAAATGTTCATTCAAATTATGTTAACTGATGTGGCTCATGCAATGGAATATACACTACATGACCAAAAGTATGTGGACACCTGCTCGTCGGACATCTCATTCCAAAATCATAAGCATTAATATGGAGTTGGTCCCCCCTTTGCTGCTATAACAGCCTCCACTCTTATGGGAAGGCTTTCCAGTAGTTGTTGGAACATTGCTTCCATTCAGCCACAGGAGCATTAGTGAGGTCGGGCACTGATTTTGGGCAATTAGGCTTGTCTCGCAGTCAGCGTTCCAATTCATCCCAAAGGTGTTCGATGGGGTTGAGGTCAGGGATCTGTGCAGATCAGTCAATTTCTTCCACACCGATCTCGACAAACCATTTCTGTATGGACCTTGCTTTGTGCACGGAAGCATTGTCATGCTGAAACAGGAAAGGGCCTTCCCCAAACTGTTGACACAAAGTTGGAAACACAGAATCATCTAGAATGTCATCGTATGCTGTAGCATTAAGATTTCCCTTCACTGGAACTAAGGGGCCTAGCTCGAACCATGAAAAACAGCCCCAGACCATTATTCCTCCTCCACCTAACTTTACAGTTGGCACTATGCATTGGGGCAGATAGCATTGTCTTGGCATCAGCCAAACCCAGATTTGTCTGTCGGACTGCCAGATGGTGAAGCGTGATTCATCACTCCAGAGAACACGTTTCCAATGCTCCAGAGTACAATGGCGGTTCTTGTGCTGACGTTGCTTCCAGAGACAGTTTGGAACTCAGTAGTGAGTGTTGCAACCGAGGACAGACGATTTTTACGCACTACGCGCTTCAGTACTCGGTGGTCCCATTCTGTGAGCTTGTGTGGCCTACCTCTTCGCGGCTGAGCCGTTGTTGCTCCTAGACGTTTCCACTTCACAATAACAGCACTTAGTTGACCAGGGCAGCTCTAACAGGGCAGAAATGTATCGAACTGACTTGTTGGAAAGGTGGCATTCTATGACGGTGCCACGTTGAAAGTCACTGAGCTCTTCAGTAAGGCCATTCTACTGCCAATGTTTGTCTATGGAGATTGCATTGCACCTGTCAGCAACGGGTGTGGTTGAAATAGCCGAATCCACTAATTTGAAGGGGTGTCCACATACTTTTGTATATATAGTGTATTATTTTGTAACGTCAGTTGAGTTGAATCAACAAATCACAGCACAAATTGATGGGTACACTTCCTGCTTGAACTTCCTGCTTTGCTCCTATGGGTACACTTGCAATGGCCTACAGTCCACCCATTATGCAATAATTTACTTGAATGGGGACGCCCGTTCTATTCTATCTATTTCTATGGGTGGGAAAAATTTGGTGGGCCAAAAAATAAATATATGTAGGAAGTATTTTTTTGGGGGGGGGGCAGCTAACTTCCTGCAATGCTACAGATTTTCCCATGGGGCAAAGAGAAAAAATTGCAGTTTTATAGCTAATCTCATGCTATTCTACACATTTTGCCATGAGGCTGAGAGAAAAAGTTTTCTTGTTAAAGCTAAAATGTGGGTGTGGACAGTGAAAAAGGCACTGGATTATGAGTTGTCTTGTTTGCTAAACAAATAAATTAAGTAGGCAGTGGCATGGTGCATATAGCCTCAATGCACAGTGACATATGCCTCAATGCGGTCATATTCATGCCTTATTGGGGGTGTGGCTTTCAGTTAATTATTTTGGGCCACCCATCCCTTGAGAGTACATTTTATTCCAGTTCATCTGAATGTCATTCCAGTAAACTGCTTTCTATGAATTCTATCTGATGGTGTTTGCATGTTTAGGTAAAAAAAAATAATAATGTCCCGTTTGGAACACTGACAAGTAAAGAGCATTAAAATAATCTCTCTCTATATTTAATTTTTGCTCAATCTGATTGGGTGGAACTGGCACCCCACTGGGTGGGCCCGGCCTATGCACCTGTCACACACACATGATCACACTCCTGCACCAGCCAGGTCGCTCAAGATCCACTGCGAAATTCGACATCTGTCCAGGTAAGCAGGACGTCCGGGAGATGACTTCAAAACCGGCCACTAGGGGCAACGGTGATCGCTATTACCGTCTAGGGTGTTGTGGACGGGGATGGCGAATGGGTGTAAGATGCGAGCTTTGGCTCAGAGGATTGCATGTTCAATCCCATTGCTAGGCACTCATTTTTTTTTTACCCTATCCCAAACCCTAACCCTTAACTTAACCATTCGGAATTAATGGCTAAACTTAACCTTCGAAATTTGACGTTTACGCGCACACACACAGGATCACATGCAGCTACAGCCACACACACTTAAAAATGTCACAAAGACACACAAATAATCACATGCACACACACACACACACGTATACACACACACACACACAAACACAGAAACGCAGTCTCACACACACAAACACATACTTCAAAACTGGCCTATAAAGCCCCAGGGGAGCAGGGTGTGGAGGATGGGGTAATAGGGGGAGGAAGAGAAGAGACAGTCCAACAAACGACCCCCTCGTGAACCTGGCATTTCCTCTTCCCTCCTTCTCTTATCTCTTTTCATCCCTCTCTCATTTTCTCCCGGATTTTTTCACCTCGCATGCTGACACAGCTGCAAGTCTGTGAGACTCGGCCCCCTCTCTGACAAAGAGAGGTGGGTTTGTGTTTCTGTGTGTATGCAAGAGATTGGTGAGGAGTGAGGAATGCAACATTCTTACAGATAGTGAACAACTGAACACCGATACTCAATGACTCAAATCCACGTCAATGAAAAGTGCTCTGTCAATATGCCAGTTCAAACAGTCAGTATCAATGGAGGCAAAACGCATCAGTGAGGTCAAATTAACTTCCCCAACACTACTGTAGGAGTTACAGTGGAACCCCATCATATCCTTCCTCAGAGAGAATGTTGTCTGGTGATTCACATGCTTTGTTCACTTGTCGGTTGTCAAATTCATTCAGTGAATTTGCCGTTATTGTTTGGCAACTCACTCTGTTGATACCAGATTCAGGGAATTGAATCAAAGTGTGATTCCAGTAACGGATAAATTGGGAATGGAAGGGAGGAAGTGAGCTCACCAAGGGGTGGGATCTGTCTGTATTAGTGTTATTTTCCTCCATTCATGAATCAATAGACTGGATTTCCACATGGTCTGTTTTCAAGGCCAGTTTTGGCATCAGAATCAGAACTGTTTTCCTATACAATTTTGAGCATTAAACAAATACAATCTTATAGTGTCCCACTCCCAACTCCTTACACAGTGAAGAGTGGGCAATACAGGTTAAAAAGAAAATCCTGATACTAAATAAGAATGAGAGGAAACTGTAGAAGGCCTCTTCTTCCTGTTTATAGCATCTGCCTTGTTAACACTTCGTCCCCCAAAAAACACAGAAAGCATGGAGAGATAAGGATGGAAAGGGGTTAAGGACGAATAGATAGGCAGAGATAAAACAGAATTTAGGCTTGGGTGGCATAATTAGACAAGAGGTAATCTGTTACTAGTGGTATCTGAACACTAGGCCTGTTCTGATATCTAAAGACATGGGGATACTTATAAACCAGATGTCTCTGATTGCCTATTTTAGGAGAGTTTGGGTAATTGCTTATCTGGATCTCTCAGAGTGATACAACAAAATCTTCATATAAATAAAATGGCGACCACCTGTTGCCATTGGTATACATTGGTATACATTGCCACTGGATTTCTGAGCTCTATTGGTTATATCAAAGTATTTCCAAAAGTGTATTGCAATGACAAAAAATACAAACAGTATGGGGTTTAATGTTAAGATTTGCTATTTGCAACATCGGACAATTCATCTTGTAAACATCATTGGTCATTGGGAATGTATCTGATAAGAAAACAGAGGCACTAACGGAGGAAAACAACACCTACAGGCTGCCAAACTCAATGGCTGACATGGGTGAAGCTTGACCAACTATCTCCCATCAAATGACAGCAGACACTGACCATTGCATTAGCGTGGCGGCACCTCTACCCTGGACAACAACATGTTCCTGGGAGATCTGTGGCAAAGGTCAAGACAGGGTCAAGCCTATTTGACATTGTTTTAAGGTCATAAAGAGACCAACAGTTCTTTACCAATGCTTAACTTAAACCTGTCTCTAAAAATCCATGCTCGGGGCTCACTAGATGATCAATCCAGGCTGTTCAGAAATGGAAGGGCTATGAGGAAAAGTCCACATAAAATGGTGGCATGGTCTGGTACCATTAACCCCAGTGGTCAGACTGTGGTCAGACCAAGTGGACCAGGGAGGTCTGTACATTTTAGCACTTTAAAGGGTATCTTTATGTCAACAGCCCTATTCTGGCCAACGGTGCCTGTAATGGTCACATAAAAGATGTCAGTGTTTTGGACTGCAGCATCGAAAGCAAGCAAGATGGAGGCTCCTTCTTTTAATGACCGTGTGACATTATACTTTAGAGTAGCCTGGGGTTATACAAGAGTGGAGCCAGTGAGACTGTGTGTCTGGCTGCCTACGTGTCCCCTATTTACCTCAGCCTATACCTCCCCCTCTGTGTTTCACGATGTGGGTCATTCCGCACCACGCACCCCTCAGGGAAGCTCTGGACCGGTCCACATACTGCTGATTACGGGGGATTAAAGTTTCCAATGGGAGCACAGTCAGATCAAAGAGCACTGCGGTGTATGGGCAACTCAATCTAAAAAGAGCCTGACTAATCAACATTTAATTCAGGGTAAAGCCTCCAGGTATCGCCGTGGGCAGGAGCTACAGACAATGTGATTTTAAATTAGGTTGAGCAGTCAGGGACCAGGGAGAGTTTGTGCTCTTTGAAACTACACAAGGCTCCAAACTAAGGCCACCTCTGTGACTGACAGGCTAGCCAGGGAACAAGGTTATTTTTGAACAGCTACCCATAAGTGCAGCATTTGCTCAAGCACAGAATAGACAAGACTCATTGCCCTCTCTCCCTATCCACACATTTGGGCCTTAGGAAGTACACAGGATTTTCAGGGTGGGGACACTTCTCGCAAGCATCCGTGAATTAGTTTCCCCACAGGGACAATCTCATTAGAAACAATCAAGCACTTCTCGATTAAATTACGATCAGGTAATACAGTAAATATAGTGTTGTGAATTAAAAGGCTGCGTAGATCAAACATGGCCTAATAGAATAACATATTTGAATGAAGAAGCCAACATCTTTTCCCCTGGCATTATGGCATGTCTTTTGTGGTTTCATGGTCGTTTAAACACCGGTCAGGTTGTCACTGGTGTTTTGGCACTGATGTTGGTTACCCGATCTGGTGCTTTGAGTGCTGTTGTAAAAAAACAGGGAGTAATTTGGCACCTGGGTGTCATCTGTGATCAACATCTGGCCTAACAGTTCTGTGCTATTACTCTAATTAATAAAGGCTAAAGATAACGTTTCCCTTGCACATGTTGACCAGACGCCTGCAGACCTCCACTGAGAGATCTACATGTACAGTAAGTGTTTGCTCTGAGCCTAAGGAAGTATGCCAGAGTTATAATAGTTGCATAATGTTAAAGATGAATGCTAAAGATTAAAAACTTTGGCCTCTGCACTAAATTAATCACTGCACATCTTTAAAGCATACTGCAACTCTTAAATCTGTACTATTTAACATCTCAATACGCAGTGGTTCCACAAAGCTACCCATGTTAGAATGAAAGAAAGGTTGAGTCGAGCTGCAAACACATATCTCCACATCTCCTGTTCCTACAAGCCATATCCACTTAGTCCCATGTTGTGGGACAAGGTAAGTGCTGACAAGGCCTCTGTGTAGCCACATCCGACCAGCCCACTGTCCAAGAAATAACAACAGAGCAAAACACCACAGAAAGGAAGCGTAGACCCAAGCATGTTACTGCAGGTAGGGACTGGTGGAGGGTAATGGAGAATTAGAGGCCCATGTCTCCAGGTGGAGGACTCAGACAAATGGTAGCCAGACCGCCCAGGCCGCGTTGGGACAATAGGGCCTGTCAGAGAGCCACTCACTGTCCTCAACGCCTCTGTCACGGGACAGGTGGTAAGTGACGCCCCATCGCACGTTCGCCTTCCGGCGTCTTCCTCTAGGAGATGAGGATGAGGGTGGGGCTGGGTTGGAGGGGGAACTGGTGCACCACGGACAGACAAGCAGTGTCCTCTCTTTGTCGACTTCATTGTAGGTAGAGAGTGAATTCAAACAGGAAAAGCTAGGAGTATTGATGCATGTCATTGAGACTCCTAAAGCAAGGTGGTTGTTGCCTTGTTTGGGTTGTCAGATAGTGTGGGCTGGGTATGCAAGGGATCTTACCCAAATTACTTCAATGCTTAGTTGGAGTCATTACCATAGAAATATAATGAATAGAAAGGGCATGGAACCTCTAACCCTAGCAATTTGACTGGCAAATTTATGGGTACACTTGCAATGGCTGCCTGGTATTGTGATGCAATAATTTCCATGGTAATGTAGAACGTTCATTCAAATGATGTTAACTGATGTGGCTCATGCAATGGAATATAATTTTTGTAATGTCAGTTGAGTTGAATCAACAAATCACAGCACATATTGATGGGTACACTTCCTGCTTTTACTTCCTGCTTTGCTCCTATAGGTATACTTGCAATGGCCGCCAGTCCATCCATTATGCCATTGACTTGAATGGGGACGCCCGTTTTTTTCATTCTATTTCTGTGGTCATTACATTGTATACAGAGGTCATACATCATCTGTAAACCTGTTTAGGCTACATATGGAAGCTATTTTGGCTAAGCATGTTGCCAAAGGATAGATACAGTAGAAGTGGCTTGTCTGGGCCACGGAAACCTCCACCATATGGACTAATTGATAGTGAAGATTAGAAGAACCTAGGTGAAATGGGAGAATTTTATGGACTTGGAAGGGAAAGCAGCAGACTTAATATAGGCCTAGATGAGGCTTCCCTCCCCTGTGTGAGGGAATTCGCCTGGATCTTTCTCCACATCCGTCCAGAGCCAGGTATTTGACAGATCCCTCCTGCTGTCCATGGGCAGTATTCTTGGATGCCTTCCCCTTTGTGATCAAGACACCTTTGATGTCTGCCGCTTCCCACAAGCTCCGTCCAGTTTCATCCTCCATTGTTTAGCTCCCCAGACCCTCTGTTGGCAAAGGTAGCTAAAGCAGGAAGAAAAACACGCCCACAGGCCTTCAAGATTCCCTGCACGATTCTATAAATACAGCCTGAATAAAGTGAAGATATGGAAAGTGATGTTATTTCCAAAAATAGTATATTGAACACTCTTCAGTGAATACACTGAATAAGCTATGCCAGGGTACTAAGTTGAAGTTTGGGGTTATTGTGTTCCCACTGAGGGAGAAGTCGGTCACATTGTACTGTATAATCTACAGGTACTAACCTCCAACCATAAGTCAACAACGCTTCCCTTGGCAGAGAAAGGCATATTTCACAAAAGCTATCATAACCATGGAATATTTGCAGTAGGTAGCAGCTGGCTATGTTGGTTATGAAAAACGTGAGGGTTAAATCCACTTTCATTTTGATAATGTGAACTATTGAGGGAGGGGCCGTCAACGCAAAAGCACAGGGACCTAATTCTCATGCCTGTTCCAACAAACATTCCCACTTTAACGGTTCTCAATATTATTGTAGTTGGCCGTATTGACACCTAGCTTTGACTTGCTATTCAGCTATCACATTGACCTACATACGGACACTTATCCTGAAGTTTCCACTGTTTGTTTTCGCAGAACGCCTGAATGTGTTGCTTGCAGTTGTTTGTGTATTGAGCTGTAGGCCGAATGACATCTGCTGCTTGACTCCAACACACTTTTCATTACGATGGCATGTCCTCTGGCTCAGCCCAGCCATGTCTGGCATTGTTTCAAGGGGACAAAGACATTCAGTTGTTCAACCAGAGGCTACGACTCCCTGAGCCAACTGGAAATACCCAGGCCTCCAGAGAATGTTATCCTCCATCCTCCATCATGCTTTGACTCCTTTTTTCTTAACTTCTTCCAATAATATTGTTCTTTAATAAGATAAAATATTACACATGGCACATTCCTGTCTTTCTCATCGCACGCTTCGGATTCCCAGCACCTTGTGACTGTTTTCCTCAGCGAGCAATGGGGCTGAAACAGTGCGCTGTCTAGAGATGAGTCAGTTTGAGGATGGCTCTGACCCACAACACAGAGCTTAGCACCTCGCTAGGCCTCGGCCCCAAACCTCAATCAGATCTCCACTGAGCCAGGGCTTGAACCAAAACAACACCTCCCCCAGTCGATATCCAGGTGAGCCAAAACAACCTTGCCACTAGCGTCAACAATTCCCGACATCTTTAGGGCTCTGGGAACTCTCACCCTCTTCTCCCTCCTTTTTTGTCTCTTTTTCTCTCCCTCGCTCTTTTTCTTGGTGAGATTACGTGTGTTTAACAAAACAACGTGGAGGCATGGTGTTCCTCAGCAGATTTTTTTTAAATTAGGTGTTGTGACTGGGAGGAGAGGGCAGGGGACAGGAGTAAAGGTCAGAGTAGAAGTACAGAGTGGAGGTATCTGGGGCATGCTAGGGTCGCACAGAATGCCACCAAGTCTGGGCTCTGGAGCCTGGCTGCCTGGACTATGTACACATGCTGAGAGAGGAATTAATAGGCAGGTCATGCTGATGGAACCAAACGATTCAAAGTTCTGGACTGTTTTGTGGAAAATAGAGGGCTCAGAGGGAATGGTGGTGGGTTAGATGTGCTGTTATGACCATTAGGCCTAGATGTATACAGTGGGAAAAGTTCCCATACATAAAACAATGGGTCGGATACAATGTATACTCTCTGCTTAGTGTTATGGGTTTGCAGATCAGAGTTGTGTTTCAAGAGGGAGGATATACTGTACAGTAGGGTGGAGATTTTCAGTTGGAGACAGACCATGACAGATGCATATCAGGAAAGCCCAATGCCAAGCCATATATCCTTTCAGATCATATCTGTGTCAGTGAAAGGGAAGGGGCCTGCATCCAGAAAATGCCCTGAAGGTGAAGTCAACTTTGTTTCTCCTTAATTCCCCCATATTCACCATCACCAACAACTCAATGAAAATGTACAGCAACCTTCATTCAAGTAATTTGCATCTAACCAGCAAACCAACCACTTGGTTTGCTGGTTAGATTGATAGATTCTGGACAACAACTGGACAAGAACTGCCACAAAAGACAGATACATGGGCCATGGCGCCTCTTCTCTGTTGATTAGTGTGCAATCTCACTTCTTACGGAAGACAAACCAACTAAACATCAATGGGCCTCATGCCATTACATGATTACCTTTGTGCCTCCAAATAGCAACCATATGGCTAACAAGCAGGGGGAGATGATGGCTGTAAATGGTTGGAGTATCTGAGAGAACCCAGGCCAAGAGGCTGGCGATTTTTACATGACTTTGTCCTTTGAAGGTGTCATTCATTTTAAATGTTGATTGTGTGTTTGCGCTTGAGTTCATTGAGTTTGTAGCTGTGTGTGTGTGTGTGTGTGTGCTGTGAGCAGCGGTAAAGACAATTTCCGGTAGGTTTAAAATAAAAATGCTGACAACCCGACATACAGTATAAGTAATTGTTCTTTACTTCTTTCCTGTGTATCCGGTGTCTTAGTGAAATAAAACCTGTGCAAAGAGACAGGCAGAGCCATCTCTAATAGGCACTTCTTAAAGACACTATAGACCACATATGTCAGAGTCAAGGCCCGCGGGCCACATCCGGCCCGCGAGAAGGTTTTTTACGGCCCCTGGGATGATCTTGATTTATTATTAGAACCGGCCCGCAGACCGCAGCAAGCCGGCAGCCCGCAGATCTTTTACACGCACCAATACTACATTTCCCACAATGCAACGGTGACGCACCGAGCAGTAGGCTGCTTCATTTCAATATTTATTGGCACAGCAGTCGTCAGCATCACAGTAAAATTAACTTTCAGATACCCATCAAAAATGGCAAAACGGAAGGTGGACACTGAGAACCGGGGTTTCAAACAAGGTGGGAGTCGGAGTATATGTTCACGGAGGTAGCTGGAAAACCTGTGTGTCTTCTGTGTGGAGAAAGTGTGGCGGTACTGAAAGAGTATAATCTGAGACGACATTATGAAACGAAACACGCGGACAAAAACAAGAATATGGACATGGAACAAAGGCTACAAAAGGCAGAGGAATTAAAACGAGGCCTCAAATCTCGACAGGCTCTGTTCAAAAAGCCAAATCACAAGGCCAGGCTGCTGTCAAGGCCAGTTTTATTTTGGCAGAAGAGATCGCTAAATCAGCCCGGCCATTTACTGAGTAGGTAGTGCTGAACACCTCCACTCAATTCTGAGGATTTCCTCAGCTCAGAGCCTTACCCCGAACATTGATGAACTTGTGGAAAAGATGGGACACCACCAAGTATCACCCTCAACCTCAAACAAGTGAACATTACTGTGCAATCACATATTTAGAGTTTTTACTCAGTTCAAGTTTAAAAGTTAAAGTTTAATATTTGTTTTCACTGCATGTTACTTCTCCTTAAACAAAGTGTTGTTTTTGATTAATAGATTTTTGCACTTTATTTTATTGTATTTCAATCCAATTATATTTTAAAAATATTTCAGTTGAGTGGATGATAGAAAATTGCTATTATTGTTTTTTTCTTTGAAGTAAATTTAGCCCACTTTTGCTAAAATAGAAAATATAGGCTACTGATGGTGCCTTGAATACCGGTTTCTTTCATTTAATGTTCATGTTATGGGGATTTTTATATAAAGGAAATTTGTCTTTTGTGTCTGTTGAAAATTAAAGATTACTGACAGAGCCATAAGAAAATATTGCTTTATTTATCTGATCATATTGGAATATATTTGTTAGGTTTTCAGTAGGTTCAATTAGGTTCACTAGACTATATGCGTCATTTAAAAAATTTTCAATGAACATTCGAACAGTCCGGCCCTCGGCTTGTAGCTAAATTTTTTATTTGGCCCTCCGTCCATTTGACTTTGACACCCCTGCTATAGACTCTATACTGAATATACTGTAGGTTCCTTTTAGGAACATTCAGAATCAAGTGGCAACACTGACAGCTGAGAAAGTGCATAGACATGTAGTATTCGTTCCTCTCCCAAACTGTGTCACAGTAAAAGTTCAGGCAAACACTGTTAATTGCCATTGTGTCATATATCCTTCCTCAGGCACGGATTGGGGAAGTCACACTGGGTGAGCCCTGCGCTTAGGTTGGTAAAGGTAGGGCAGACACGTCTGAGGTGGGGCACTCACATCCTGTCTGTGTGAGCCAATCACTGTCAGACAGTGGCCTCCACAGTCCAGATCCAGGCTGGATTACTTTACATTTGGGCGTCTTTGGTGGCAACCCTGTTGTCTCCCCGGCGCCCCCGCCCCTCGATACGTGATTGTTCACAGCTTTCCAGGGATTATCGCCATACGTTAATAGGAGCTCAAACAGCTGACTGTCTCCAGGAATCGTGTTAGGATTTAGCCACCTGCTATGATGGCGTCTCACAACTGAGGTGGCGAGCATAGTGAGGAACAATGAGGGGTGATTTGCGTTTTGCAGGATGTGCACTCCCTCCCTCGTGGGGGAAAATATGGTGACAAACAAGGTTGGGGTCTTTTGCTACCTCACAAACAGTGCCCACAGCAGGAAGTGGGGCTTCCTTGAGCCAGGGTTTGGGGCCAGAGGTCAGCCAATGGGATCAGCAGATCATGTTACAGAACACAGATGTGAGAGAGCAAGAGAGGAGCAGTGGCACCGGTCTGGAGGTACCCAAAATGCAGTGTGACTGAAAGGTCAGCCTCTGATTCGAGAAAACCGGAAAGGGAATCTCTTTTACTGAATTAGATTCTTCACACACTGGAGATGAACGAGTGAAGATAAGTGTGAAATTGAGCATGTCAGTGAGTTTGTGTTTCTTTTTTCTGTATGTGTGTGAGTGAATGTGTGTATCCCCCAAAATCTAAGGGGGCACAAAGTACATGAGGATGGCTGGGGGGTGGTCCGGAGGGGGCTAGGGCCCCCGTCCTTAAGTTGGAAAATGTTGAATTTTTAAAACACCTGAAAGACCTTTTTCCTGCAATCTAGAACCATCATTATTTTTGCTTCATTCTATGTCTAAAGTATGTTTATTTTTCTGCATATCTAAGCATACCTCTTGAGCTGTCTGTATCCTCCTGGCTGGAGGCATGTCAGCTAAAATTGTTAGACAAGCTAGCTACTCTAACTTAATTGATAGCCTGAAATGGCTTCTTGGTAGCTAGTTATGAGGTTGGGAAGTCAACTTCATAAAATTGTTAGGTGGCTAGTAGTATTACAGAGAAACAACAACAACAAAATGTAACAAATATTTTTGTACAGTGACGGAAAAAAATATTTGATCCCCTACTGATTTTGTACATTTGCCCACTGACAAAGACATGATCAGTCTATAATTTTAATGGTAGGTTTATTTGAACAGTGAGAGACAGAATAACAACAAAAAAATCCAGAAAAACGCATGTCAAAAATGTTATAAATTGATTTGCATTTTAATGAGGGAAATAAGTATTTGACCCCCTCTCAATCAGAAAGATTTCTGGCTCCCAGGTGTCTTTTATACAGGTAACGAGCTGAGATTAGGAGCACACTCTTAAAGGGAGTGCTCCTAATCTCAGCTTGTTACCTGTATTAAAGACACCTGTCCACAGAAGCAATCAATCAATCAGATTCCAAACTCTCCACCATGGCCAAGACCAAAGAGCTCTCCAAGGATGTCAGGGACAAGATTGTAGACCTACACAAGGCTGGAATGGGCTACAAGACCATCGCCAAGCAGCTTGGTGAGAAGGTGACAACAGTTGGTGCGATTATTCGCAAATGGAAGAAACACAAAAGAACTGTCAATCTCCCTTGGCCTGGGGCTCCATGCAAGAACTCACCTCGTGTAGTTGCAATGATCATGAGAACGGTGAGGAATCAGCCCAGAACTACACGGGAGGATCTTGTCAATGATCTCAAGGCAGCTGGGACCATAGTCACCAAGAAAAAAATTGGTAACACACTACGCCGTGAAGGACTGAAATCCTGCAGCGCCCGCAAGGTCCCCCTGCTCAAGAAAGCACATATACAGGGCCGTCTGAAGTTTGCCAATGAACATCTGAATGATTCAGAGGAGAACTGGGTGAAAGTGTTGTGGTCAGATGAGACCAAAATCAAGCTCTTTGGCATCAACTCAACTCGCCGTGTTTGGAGGAGGAGGAATGCTTCCTATGACCCCAAGAACACCATCCCCACTGTCAAACATGGAGGTGGAAACATTATGCTTTGGGGGTGTTTTTCTGCTAAGGGGACAAGACAACTTCACCGCATTAAAGGGACGATGGACGGGGCCATGTATCGTCAAATCTTGGGTGAGAACCTCCTTCCCTCAGCCAGGGCATTGAAAATGGGTCGTGGATGGGTATTCCAGCACGACAATGACCCAAAACACACGGCCAAGGCAACAAAGGAGTGGCTCAAGAAGAAGCACATTAAGGTCCTGGAGTGGCCTAGCCAGTCTCCAGACCTTAATCCCATAGAAAATCTGTGGAGGGAGCTGAAGGTTTGAGTTGCCAAACATCAGCCTCGAAACCTTAATGACTTGGAGAAGATCTGCAAAGAGGAGTGGAACAAAATCCCTCCTGAGATGTGTGCAAACCTGGTGGCCAACTACAAGAAAAGTCTGACCTCTGTGATTGCCAACAAGGGTTTTGCCACCAAGTACTAAGTCATGTTTTGCAGAGGGGTCAAACACTTCTTTCCCTCATTAAAATGCAAATCAATTTATAACATTTTTGACATGCGTTTTTCTGGATTTTGTTGTTGTTATTCTGTCTCTCACTGTTCAAATAAACCTACCATTAAAATTATAGACTGATCATGTCTTTGTCAGTGGGCAAAAGTACAAAATCAGCAGGGGATCAAATACTTTTTCCCTCACTGTATATATATATATATATATATATATATATATATATATATATATACACATACATACAGTACCAGTCAAAAGTCTGGACACATCTAATCATTCAAGGGTTTTTCTTTATTTTTACTATTTTCTACATTGTAAAATAATAGTGAAGACATCAAAACTATGAAATAACACATATGGAATCATGTAGTAACCAAAAAAGTGTTAAACAAATCAAAATATATTTTATATTTTTTGCCACCCTTTGCCTTGACAGATTTGCACACTCTTAACATTCTCTCAACCAGCATCATGAGGTAGTCACCTGCAATGCATTTCAATTAACAGGTATGCCTTGTTAAAAGTTAATTTGTGGAATTTCTTTCCATCTTAATGCGTTTGAGCCAATCAGTTGTGTTGTGACAAGGTAGGGGTGGTATACAGAAGATAGCCCTATTTGGTAAAAGACCAAGTCCATATTATGGCGAGAACAGCTCAAATAAGCAAAGAGAAACGACAGTCCATCATTACTTGAAGACATGAAGGTCAGTCAATCTGGAAAATTTCAAGAAATTCATTGATAACTGCAGTCATACAATTTAGGGCGGTGGCTTCAGAAGATTATATTAAATGAACAAAATTCACTTGGCTAAGCAAACAAACAATAAAGATATCAAGGGATGTCCTGAATCTCTTGCGTCACTATCGTTAATTTTATTGAAACAGGACAAACCTTAGGGGGCACGTGCCCCTGTGGCCCCTATGGGCATGACGCCTCTGCGTGCAGAGTATTTCCAGTTACAGTGTGCTGTGCTTCCTCACTCGCCCTGTCAAGAGTGATGAGAGCACGGGAATGAGAAACAGGTGTGTGTGAAATGTGTGGATCCCTTCTTTATCTCTCTCCTTTCCTCCCCCCGTCACCCGACCTTTTGGAGTCTGGCACTTTTGGCTGTTTTTTAAGAGAGGAAGGGAGGAGGGGGGGGACAGGCACAGAAGGAGAGAAAAAATAACATTGATGATTGCAGATTGTGGAAAACTTCACCTCTTATCCCACACCCTGGATTAACTCTTAACTGTCCCCTACAGACAAATCTGACAGACAAGTCCCAGCAAGCCTTTTGTTATACAACAATTAATCACATTATAAGCTAATAAGCCAATCATCATCAGATTTAGACTAAAAACAGGAAATAGTAGCAAGTATAGGGATGAAATTGAGACAAATCATGTTTTATGAGGATTATAGATATTAGGCTATGCCCCACCAATCCCCACTCACCCCCATAATCCACCACAGGGGTCCTTTGAGGAGATTTCCATCAAACCCCAAATTAATTAACGATTGTGAGGCAAGGGATTCAGGACATCCCTTGATATGTTTATTGTTTGTTTGCTTAGTAAGTGTCCCAGTCCCAAGTTACTTTTGTTCATTTAATATAATCTTCTGAAGCCATCTAGATAGTCTGCTACTAAATTGTATGACTGCAGTTATCAATGAACACAAACCCAATGATGTGTCTTTGATCAAATAACTATTGAGTGAAACATGTAAAGTGCCAAATTGTGAATCATTTAGATTTCTGAATAATATAACACTAAATGTATAATGAGTAGCCCATCCATACAGAAATCTATTTTTGCCATTAAAAAAAAGAATGTCTGATACCAAGTTCTGTTTTGTCTTCAATATTGTTCTGAAGTACATTAGGTAAGGTATACCTATCATCATCCTCCTGTCCATCATCAGTGATGATGTATTTACAGTACTGTAACGAATCATCTGGATTCTGATTAAAACTTACCTGGCCTTGGGAAAAAAACAAGGTCCATCTCCTCCCCTCCAATCATCCACCCCCACATAAAGGCTGAACAGGAATCAGTTTACACAGATGCCCTACCTGCCCACTCCCCATTGTGGCACGGAGTCGCACGGCTGCTACAACGTAAACTACCCAGTGCTCTGGCAGTCTGCGCAGGAAGCAGACGCAGCACGGCAGACAAGAAGCGTGGAGCACTAGCGGTCTGTCAGTCCGACTATCCGGCGAATAAACTAGGCTACACAAGAAGCGGAGCAGATAGGCACTAGGACAGATCCATGTCCAGTCCCAGCGGTTGAAAGACCAGAAAGAAACGAGAGGACACCTTCACATGCATGAAGCGCAACACAACACAAGGTGAGCATGAAATGTCTTTTTCAATTGATTGAGTAGCACAACGTTATAATGCCCGTTTTATTAGCCTACTGTAGATCTTATTCCTAGGTAAATTATATACAAAATAGGCTATCGTTTTGAAGAGTGCTTTCCTTCAGTGTCGTGAATCAATCGTGAAAATAATAGCCTTCAGCATTGAGCATTGACAATAATTACTTCCATATTATTTACGCTTTAATCAACTGATCTGCGCTGTAAATAATGCAATAAATTATGCCTGATCATATGTACATAAATGGGAGAATAGATTCGAACTGAGCTTGTTTATAACTCTGTTGTAGGCTACTATTTATGTTACTGAATATTAAGGGTAATTGCGGAGAACAGGTTTGGTGAATGGTGCTGGAGCGCACGCTGGACACGTGTGAAAGGGTTAAAAAGTCCACCACAAATAAACTCTAGGCAATGTGACAAGGTGCATTCAGTGAGTCGTGGCGGTGCGTTATTCGGATGAGAGGTTATTTTGCTAACAGGTCAGCAATGCCTCACCGAGAGGAACATTTTATTTATGCCTGTTTCATCATGTTGGAAACGGGAGTATATAAAATGATGCATGCATGCCAGGGATGTCCTCACCATAAGTAAACTCAAAGTAGGCTACTTTCAAACCGGGTGCACTGCCTGTTGGTATTCTTGGATACGCATAATTGTGCATCTATTTTAGGCAGTGTGCCAGTCCAAGTTTGTCATTCCAGGCGGATAGGCTATACCCTCACATGTAACATGCCCTATATAAACTGCAAGCACCAGTAATGTATTTTTTTGCATAAAGTGGATTGTGTAGTGCTGTTGTAGTGCTACATGGCATTTTAAAGGTTAACTGTCAGCCTCGAAGGCCAGCGCTGTTGGAGAAGTTGACATGTGCTATAATTCATCATATGACATGTAACCTATACACGAAGGCCCCTCGTCTGACTCACCGTGAAGTGTTCTAGTCGTTAATAGCAGAATGGGTTGATAAGACTGCCGTTTCACGACTACTTGTGACTACGTTCGAGATAAAAGGGAGATGGAACGACTTCCTGATAAGATTGAACATCCGCGCGCTGATTGGACAAGAGGCTTACTATCTGGGCCCATTAGGTTATACCGTAATTAGTCTATATTTACGTAAATATTTACATCTGAATAAAAACTTGGGCATGATAAGAAATGATGGATGAGCTTTAAACCATCTGATCTCGTTGTAACATCCTGTAATTTTCCATGAGTGAGTGCAATGTATTTTGCCTCTTCATGCAAATAATTGAATAATCTATACTGAACAAAAATATAAACGCAACATGCAACAATTTCAACGATTTAACTGAGTTACAGTTCATATGAGGAAATCAGTCATTTGAAATCAATTCATTAGGCCCTAATCTATGGATTTCACATGACTGGGAATACAGATATGCATCTGTTGGTCACAGATACCTTTAAAAAACAATGGGCCTCACAATGGGCCTCAGGAACTCCTCATGGTATTGTTGTGCATTCAAATTGCCATCGATAAAATGCAATTGTGTCCGTTATCCGTAGGGACATATAGTTTATGCCTGCCCATACCATAACCTCACTGCCACCATGGGGTAGTCTGTGCACAACTTTGACATCAGCAAACCGCTTTCCCACACAACGCCATACACGTGGTCTGCGACTGTGAGGCTGGTTGGACATACTGACAAATTCTCTAAAATGGTAGAGAAATGAACATTCAATTATCTGGCAAAAGCTCTGGTGGACACTCCTGCAGTCAGCATGCCAATTGCAACCCCCTCAAAACTTGAGACATCTGTGGCATTGTGTTGTGTGACAAAACTGCACATTTTAGTGGCCTTTTATTGTCCCAAGCACAAGGTGGACCTGTGTAATGATCATGCTGTCTAATCAGCTTCTTGATATGCCACACCTGTCAGGTGGATGGATTATCTTGGCAAAGGAGAAATGCTCACTAACAGGGATGTAAACAAATTTGTGCACAACATTTGAGAGAAAAAAGCTTTTTGTGCATATGGAACATTTCTGGAATCTTTTATTTCAGCTCATGAAACATGACACCATTTTACATGTTGCGTTTATATTTTTGTTCAGTGTATGTTGCCTTGAAGCCATTGTGTTGCAATCTGTTGATCTGCAATGGCAACATTTTATGTGGCCTCATGCAGGTTGGTTTAGACATTAGGCCAATGGCAATGGGCCTATAGGGAAGATATTAGACGCTGATGAGCCAAGTAAGTGCCTTAAAAAGCGATACATGGGGCGGAAGACAGCGCTACCCGAGATCTCACAATAAGGCATAGCCAGCAGGTATACGACCTCAAACCTTCAACAAGGTTCTTATGCAATCTTACCACACGAAAGACAAGTGAAAACCTATTGTATCTCACAGTCAGTCTGCAGTTCCCTTAGACTAAGGTTGGGCCAGAGCATTGTGTGGCCTATGTTCTACTCATCCCCCACCAACTCTTCCTGATATTAGGAGATAGTAGATGCAGATTTACAGAGTGGGGATTATTAGTGTGGAGTCACTAGCATAAACCACTGAAGGCCAGTCTAAACAACCTGGAGTACTAGACCAAACGAAGGGCACTCCTTTGTCTTGCAACCACAAACAAACTTGCTGTGGTGTGTGTGTGTGTCCATAGAGCAGTCTGTTTCCCCCTCCGATTATAAAGAAGAGCAACCGTGGTATTTTTGAATCATGCACTGTGGGAACTTTGTGGTGTTGTTCCATTTTGACAGGCTGTTGCATGTTTTAAGATGTGGACATGGACAGCTGTGCTAGCATATCATGCAATCGTGATGATGCTGATTTGCTCTTACTTCCTAGCCAATGAACCGACATGATCTCCCCCACCACAATGCAATTAGTTTGATTTTGTATGACATTACGGAGAGATAAAGCTCATTGTGATTCTTCAGCATTTGTATGCACAGTCATGGCAGTAGTCTCTCACATTCAGTGGCATTTTCTATTCCTCGTCGCTCTTTGGAGATGAGAAGAGGTGATGTTTGGCTATGAGGACAGGAGCCTGGCAGATTTAGGACATTCACCAGTGTTTTAACTCATATGCTGTAATAATAATAATAATAATAATATGCCAGTTAGCAGACGCTTTTATCCAAAGTGACTTACAGTCATGCGTGCATACATTTTTGTGTATGGGTGGTCCTGGGGATCGAACCCACTACCTTGGCGTTACAAGCGCCGTGCTCTACCAGCTGAGCTACAGAGGACCACATAGATTCTTGTTGTCGTTTTGTAGAAGGTTATAACCCATAGACAACCTCGCCCCATCATACAGATAATTGTGTACTTCCTTGATGTATTTGGCCTTTAAAGTTCATCCTTATGAAACAAGCTTTGAGATCTGTTATATACAGTGAGGGAAAAAAATATTTGATCCCCTGCTCATTTTGTACGTTTGCCCACTGACAAAGAAATGATCAGTCTATAATTTTAATGGTAGGTTTATTTGAACAGTGAGAGACAGAATAACAACAAAAAAATCCAGAAAAACGCATGTCAAAAATGTTATAAATTGATTTGCATTTTAATGAGGGATATAAGTATTTGACCCCCTCTCAATCAGAAAGATTTCTGGCTCCCAGGTGTTTTTTATACAGGTAACGAGCTGAGATTAGGAGCACACTCTTAAAGGGAGTGCTCCTAATCTCAGTTTGTTACCTGTATAAAAGACACCTGTCCACAGAAGCAATCAATCAATCAGATTCCATACTCTCCACCATGGCCAAGACCAAAGAGCTCTCCAAGGATGTCAGGGACAAGATTGTAGACCTACACAAGGCTGGAATGGGCTACAAGACCATCGCCAAGCAGCTTGGTGAGAAGGTGACAACAGTTGGTGCGATTATTCGCAAATGGAAGAAACACAAAAGAACTGTCAATCTCCCTCGGCCTGGGGCTCCATGCAAGATCTCACCTCGTGGAGTTGCAATGATAATGAGAACGGTGAGGAATCAGCCCAGAACTACACGGGAGGATCTTGTCAATGATCTCAAGGCAGCTGGGACCATAGTCACCAAGAAAAAAATTGGTAACACACAACGCCGTGAAGGACTGAAATCCTGCAGCGCCCGCAAGGTCCCCCTGCTCAAGAAAGCACATATACAGGGCCGTCTGAAGTTTGCCAATGAACATCTGAATGATTCAGAGGAGAACTGGGTGAAAGTGTTGTGGTCAGATGAGACCAAAATCGAGCTCTTTGGCATCAACTCAACTCGCCGTGTTTGGAGGAGGAGGAATGCTGCCTATGACCCCAAGAACACCATCCCCACTGTCAAACATGGAGGTGGAAACATTATGCTTTGGGGTGTTTTTCTGCTAAGGGGACAGGACAACTTCACCGCATCAAAGGGACGATGGACGGGGCCATGTATCGTCAAATCTTGGGTGAGAACCTCCTTCCCTCAGCCAGGGCATTGAAAATGGGTCGTGGATGGGTATTCCAGCATGACAATGACCCAAAACACACGGCCAAGGCAACAAAGGAGTGGCTCAAGAAGAAGCACATTAAGGTCCTGGAGTGGCCTAGCCAGTCTCCAGACCTTAATCCCATAGAAAATCTGTGGAGGGAGCTGAAGGTTTGAGTTGCCAAACGTCAGCCTAGAAACCTTAATGACTTGGAGAAGATCTGCAAAGAGGAGAGGGACAAAATCCCTCCTGAGATGTGTGCAAACCTGGTGGCCAACTACAAGAAACGTCTGACCTCTGTGATTGCCAACAAGGGTTTTGCCACCAAGTACTAAGTCATGTTTTGCAGAGGGGTCAAATACTTATTTCCCTCATTAAAATGCAAATCAATTTATAACATTTTTGACATGCGTCTTTCTGGATTTTTGTTGTTGTTATTCTGTCTCTCACTGTTCAAATAAACCTACCATTAAAATTATAGACTGATCATGTCTTTGTCAGTGGGCAAACGTACAAAATCAGCAGGGGATCAAATACTTTTTTCCCTCACTGTATGAGAACACCATCTCTTCCTATGCTAATTGCTCCCAGTGTGCGGGAACCAGCAGTGATCTGACCTACACAACTTGCAAATTAACAGTCTGGCATCATGGAACAGTTGTAAACATCTGTAGTGTATTTTTCACATATGGCAGTGGGTTCACACACTGCTAATTTAGCTGCTGTAATACGTCTGTTGTCTTTCTTTGAAGCTGATCCCACCAGAGCAGACAGGCACGAAAATGTCCTCTACACAAACAGAGCAGAGAGCAGGCAAAGCCAACCTCCAACAGCAGCCTGGTCTGGAGTGATGACAGGAGCCCTGATATCATTAGAATGACTAAGATTAAATGTAACGTGGCCGGGCCTCCGCGGTTAAACGGCTCAGATCACCGGTGGTGTTGGTGGCAGTGGTGGGATCCAGGTCTCTGACTGACCAAGCGAGGACTCACAGCGGCGGTCGAGTCAGGGCCGAGAATGTCACGTTGCCCACAGTGACCTTTTCTGGAGGTTTGTGTGTGAATGCATAGCCACATGTTCATCCAGCAACACACACACATTGTATAGACATACACACATCGCATACTAGACTGACAAATAGCAGTTTAAACTTACCAGCGGTATGCCATTGACTGGTGTAGGACCGGGCTGAGCT